>NC_056739.1:739819307-740096807 GCF_019279795.1 Protopterus annectens
GTCATCACATTTGGGTTATCCCTTGCAAGGTAGCCCTCGGCCAGCCCGAATACCAGAGGCTTAGTATTTCTGCGTCGGTTGCTGTCGCTTCAGGACTGACATCAGGTCATCAGTAGTATAAAGTAAGGCAGTCTACGCCATTACATCAGTTTTTCTTGCCCTAATCTGTAAGGAGCCCCCAAGTAGGAGCCAGGTTCTGGTGGAAGAACCCCACCAGTAGAAAGTAAACACCAATCTGTCCCTTGTAAGGAAAGAGAAGAAAAAAAGGGGGATGGAGGGAGGGAAACCAGGACTGCAACAGTGAATACACTCGAACATCTACATTTATGGTAAGTGTACACAACTGTACTATGTTCTTTGTGTTTCACTGTTGCAGGCATCACATTTGGGTTGATTCCTAAAGTTGAGGAACTGGGAAGAGGCAGTCAAGGAAAAGTAAAGTTGTGTACACTTACCATAAATGTAGATGCTCGAGTGTATTCACTGTTGCAGTCATTACATTTGGGTTATCTGCCTGCAGGTAGCCCTCAGTCGGCCTGATTATCAAAGTCTTGGGTCCTGCTTCAGTTGCTGTCTCATCTTCCATGGCGTCAGGTAGTCAGGGGTATAAAGCATGCAGCCGATGCCATTACATCAGTTTTTCTTGCCCAGATGTCAGGTGCCCCCATAACGGGAAGCAATTATATACAAGGTTACACCTCCAACAAAACGCAAATACACCAGAAAGCTTTAAGCATAGCAAGCAAGAATAGAGGTATAGTCAATAGAAGTCAGGAGGTTGGTGGGAGGGTAACCAGGACTGCAACAGTGAATACACACGAGCATCTACATTTAAGGTAAGTGTACACAACTGTACTATGTTCTTCATGTTTCACTGTTGCAGTCATTACATTTGGGTAGATTCCCAAAACTAAGGTAGGGAGGAGGCAGTTAGATAGCATTAGGACCAGCTATAAGGCCCGGCAAGACTGCAGTGGCAAAACCAGCTCTGGATTTAGAAAAAATTGGCAAGTGGTAATGCTTGGTAAAGGCATGTACAGAACTCTAGGTAGCAGCTTCGAGGATTTCCATAATGAAATGCAATGACCTATCCACTTAGAAATGGTTTGCTTTGAAATGGCCTTCCCCACTGCCCTTGCAGCAAATGCAACCAACAGCTGTTCAGATTTCTTGAGAGTCTTAGACCTATCCAAGTAAAATCTAAGTTGTCTGTGCACGTCCAAGGAGTGCAGTATTCACTCCCCTTTGTTCTGCAGATTAGAAAAGAAGGCTGGCAAATGAATGGACTGATTAAGAGCCACACTGGATACCACCTTGGGCATAAAGGAGGGACTGGTCCTGAGGGACACCCTGTCCGCATGAAAGATGATGAAAGGCTCCACTGTCATGAGGGCCTGTAATTCAGACACCCTTCTTGCTGAAGTGATGGCTAGGAGGAAGGCTGTTTTCCAAGAAAGGAATTTCAGCTCTGCATTTGCAGCTGGCTCAAAGGGAGGTAGAGTGAGCTTTTCCAATACAAAGTTAATGTCACAGGCTGGAGTATGGGCTCTCCTGGGTGGTCTTAAGTTTTTGTCCCCTCTGAGGAATTGCTTCAGCAGTGGATGAGAGAAGAGGAGTGGCTCTGTATTAGTAATGAGCTGAGATGGCGGAGGCATGAATTTTGATGGAAGAAAAGGAAAGGCCCTTGTGAAGCATCTCAGTTAAGTATTGAAGAATGAGTGGTAGATTCTGCACAGTTGTGTTCATCCCCTGTGTTTGGTTCCAGGAACAGAATCTCTTCCATTTTTCAGCATAGGATTTTCTAGTACTAGGTCTCCTTACCTGCAGAATGACATCCATCACTTGCTTACTGAGGTCATGTAATTAGCCAGGCTGCAAGGTTCAGGGTTTGAAGCTGTGGGTGCAGAATCTGGCCCTCCTGCCGGGACAGCAGGGCAGGGGTCTGAGGCATGTGCCATGGTTTCAGAAGTGACACACTGCGCAAGAGGGGGTACCAGTGTTGGAGTGACCAGTCTGGTGCAATAAGAATTGTCCTTGGTTTGTCTTGTTTGATCTTTAGTAGCACTTTGAATAGGAGAGGCAGAGGGGAAAAAGCATAAACTGATCGTTTTTTCCAGCTGAAGGACAGGGCATCCATTTTCCAAGCTTGTCTGTGGGCAGTCCTCATGCAGAATTTGTCCAACTGGTAGTTCTGAGGGGAGGCAAACAGGTCCATCTCTGGGCTCCCCCATTTGAATCTCAAAATGTTGAATATGTTTGGTTCCAGTTTCCACTCATGTTAGTCCATGAGATTTCTGCTTAGGTCATCTGCCAGTGTATTTAGCTTGCCTGGCAGGAATTGAGCTTGTAGGTGCACTTGGTAGCTCAAGGGTGTGTTCCACAGAGCCATGGCTAGTCTGCAGAGGTGGTATGAATGGGTTCCCCCCTGCTTGTTTATGTACCACATAACAGTGGTGTTGTCCGTCTTTACCAATAATTGTCCTGGAAGAATGTGGTCCTTGAAGGCTGTCAGAGCATTCTGTACAGCTAGCATTTCTTTTTGATTGATATGCAGGTGCAGTTGACTCAGGTTCCATTTGCCCTGAATGCACTGCCCTGCCAAGTGAGCCTCCCATGCACAGTCTTATACATCTGTTGTTAAGGTTTGGGTGGCAAGAGGTAGGGTGAATGTCAGTCCCTTGTTTTGGTGGCAGGCCTCTGCCCACCAAAGGAACTCTGTCTTTAGACAAGGTATAATAGGAATCATTGATGCTAGCTCCTGAGAATGTTGGCACCATATGCTTTTTAGACACCTCTGTAGTTTCCTCATATGCAGTCTTGCATATGGAATTAGTAGAATGCAAGAGGCTATGAACCCCAAGGCTTGTAGTACTTTCCTTGCAGACAGCTGGGTCTTTGTGGCCAGTAGTTTGAAGTAGGCTGTCAAATGAACTTATTTCTCTGTCGTGAGGTAGGCCATCTTGGAAGTTGTATTCATAGGTTCATAGGTTCATTGGTTGGTACTGAGCTATCTGCCCGAAGGCATATATTAGCCCAGCCACGTTGTGCGGTATTCACCACCCCTTTAGTAGTTCCCTAGACCCTTGTACTAGCAGCTAGTACCCTTGGCCCCTATCTAGTAATGCTGTTGGTGTGATCCCCGGTGTGAACTTTCTGTTACCCATCCACTCATCAAGGTTCCTCTTGAAGAGTAATAGTGAGGGGCTCTGTCTTATGTAGATCGGGACCCTGTTCCATAGTAAGGGAAGTCTCTGCGAAGGGAATTTATCCCTCCAGCATGTTCTATTCATTGTTGTGTTGAGGTTTATATCCCTAGGGCTCATGCAGAAATTCTCCAATTGGTAGTGTAGATCGAGTAGATTTGGTTTTGCTAAGATGGAGCATGTTCAACAATTCTGGGTTGGACATGGCTCTGTACGTTAGACAGAGATCGCCTCTGAGAAAGCGGTATGCAACAGAGAACAGTCTTAGCTTTTTCAATCGTGCTGCATACGGCAACTGTTTGAGGCCAGTAATTCTCTTGGTTAGGTACCTCTGTGGTCTCTCCAGTTGCTGGAGACGTCTAGCCAGGTACATTCCAATTGGTGCATTATACTCAATAATGGGTCTGATGAGGGAAGAGTAGAGGGGCACCATTACATCCTTAGATCTTGATGCGAACCCTTTCATGATTAGATGGGTCACATAGAAGGATTTTCTAACCACTTTGGCAACATGGTTATCAAAGGAAAGCTGGCTATCTACTTGGGTCCCTAGATCCCTTATTTCTTCTTCAGATTTCAGGGGATTACCTCCTATGTTGTAGTTTGCGGGTACTCTGTCTTTTCCAAAGGGGATTATTATGCATTTTTTTGCATTTAGCTTGAGACCATGGCTTTGATACCATGCATCAGTCTCATTTAGGCCCTTCTGGAGGATCTCCATGTCGGCCGGAGACTCTATTATAGCACCCAGTTTGCAGTCGTCCGCAAACTTAGTCAGCCACAGCCCTTCAGTGCTTGCCTGTACTTCTGAGAAGTATATGCCAAACAGGAGGGGCCCCAGGACAGAGCCCTGAGGCACACCACTCGTTACTGGTCTGGATTCGGACATACATCCCACTACTCTTACTTTATGGGATCTGCCTGAGAGCCAGTTTGCAATCCATCGTGTGACGTAAGGGTTTATGCCCAGGCTGGTGAGCTTATCAATAATACCTGAATGGGAAATGGTGTCAAATGCTTTAGCAAGGTCAAGGTAAGCCGTGTGTACCTCCTTTCCCTTATCTACAGCCTGAGTAACTGTCTCAAAGAAATCCACCAGGTTCAGGAGGCATGATCTGCCCTTGACGAAGCCGACCTGTGTGGGGTCCAGCGACTGGAGGTTCCCAATCTCTCCATTTATGAGTTCCATACTGATTCGCTCCATAGCCTTACAGATCAGACTGGTCAGGCTTATTGGTCGGTAGTTCCCAGGGTCAGTTGTGGCCACACCCTTGTGTAGTGGGACCACCGTTGCCATGCGCCATTCTCTGGGCACATATCCTGTGGAGAGGCTGAGACTGAACAGGGTATTAAGATGCGGGGTTAATTCCTTTTGGAGCTCACGTATGACACAGCCTGGGACACCATCTGGTCCCATGGAGGCAGTGTTTTAGCTTTAGATAGAGCCTTGTTAACCAACGTATCAGTAATAATTGGACTTACACAATCCCCTGGAATGGTAATAGGCCCTGTAGGTGGTGAGGGGGGGGGGGAATTTGCACTGAACCTGTCAGCCAAGATGTTGGCAATGTCAGAAGGGTCAGTGTATTTTGTTCCATTTTGTACTAGCTCAGAACAGACCTGAGCGTTGCCATTTAGGTTTTTGACGTAACCATAGAAGGCCTTATGGTTATCCTTGGCATCCTTGGCAACTTTCTTTTTAAAATTAGCTAGTTTTAGTTGACTTGATTCAAGCTTGCTCCCAGGAATACAATTTGTTGGCAGGGTACTAGACGTGATTTCTTTTCATTTATGGTGTACTCCACAGAAATTTCTTTACAAATGCCAGATGATTTAATAGTATGTCCTGGCTTTCTGCCTGAATTAGAGAATCGTCCAGGTATGGGTATATTTGAATATTTCTTTGTCTGCAAAATGCAATGACTGGAGCTAGGCACTTTGTGAATACCCTGGGCACAGTAGACAAACCAAAGGGCAGTGCAGAGAAAGTAGGTCCAGGTTACCCTCCCTCCTTCCCCACTTACTTGCTGGTACGTACCTATGTCTTCTACCCTTTACTACCTATGGGGAGTATTTGCTGGTAACTGAAAGTTGTTGTTTGCTTTTCTTATGTATGTTTTATTAGCAATTTGAATTGCCTACCTTTTGGGGGCACCTGACATCTGGGGCAAGACAAACTGAAGAAAATGGCGTCGGCTGCATCTTATATACCCCTGTTGCACTGACGTCAGGGAGGAGGTGACAGCAACCGACGCCGGACCAAGACTTTGGAACTCAGGCCAACTGGGGAACCGCCTGACGGCAGGATAACCCAAGTGTAATGACTGCAGCAGTGTAACACGATGAACATCTGATAGTGCATGTAGCCTGCTCTGAAGCATAGGTATTTTCTGCAAGATTCCTTTACTGGGATGTGCAGGTAGGCTTCCTTTAAATCCAGTGTTGCCAACCAGGCATTTTTGCCTAGCATAGGAAGCAGCTGATGAAGAGTTAGCAGTTTGAATTTTGGGATTACCAAAAAAGTATTTAGGGTAGACAGATCCAGGATAGGACACCAGGAATTGTCTTTTCTGGGTACCAGGAAAAGTCTTGAGTAGAAACCTTGCCCCCATTCATCTTCTGGGACAGGCTGAATAGCCCTGATGCTTAGAAGAGAGAGAACTTGCTTTTGAGCTTCTGCCCACTAGTTTGGGGGTAAGTCTGGCCAACCATTTGGGGTTGGTAAGGAGTGGAAGTGGAATCTGTATCCTTGGGAAACTATTTAAAACCCATTTGTCTTGGGTAATGAGTTCCCAGTTTTTTGCATGCAGGGCGATCTTTTCCCCTAAAGGAACAGTCAGTTGAGCAGGGCTTGGAAGGTTTAAAGTTAAGTCATTGTGACAGTTTACCATGGGGGGGGGTGTCTTACTACTTCCAGCTTTGAAAGTGGGAGCCCCCCATTGCTTAGGCCTCTAAGTACCTTGGGACTGAAGCCTGGGTGCTCTGCTAGTTCTGGGTTTGGACTGAGAATGCCTGGAATAGGCAGGAAAGGACCAATTCTTAGAAGGCCAATGCCTACTAAATCTGGGAGGTTGTACTTGCAGGAAATCTTTAACAGTTTGCATAGATTTAGCTTTTTCCTCCGTCTTTTTAAGTACTTCTTCTGCTTTGTTGCCAAACAGGCGGTCTTGGTTTAAGGGAGCATCCAGTAATTTAGCTTTAACATGAGATGGCAAAGATTGCTCCTTAAGCCAAGCATGCCTTCTAAGTACAGACCCAGTGACAGCAGTCATGCAAGATGCCTCTAATGAATCAAAACCACATTGCAAAGTATGTTTTCCAACTTGTTCAGCAGAATGCATTAAATCATGCAATTCTTTATTTTCAGCACAGTCAGGAATCAACATCATTGTCTGTTTAAGCAATCCAATAATATGCTGCTGATACTTTAACATATGAAACTGGCAGTTTAAGGCCCTAATGGCCCAAAGTTGCAGAAGTGTATACCTTCTTTCCCCATCTGTCCAGGGCCCTGGAATCTCTATCAGAGGAGGTAGGGTTTCTGGCAGTAGAAGCCTTAATGTCTTTGGGCCCCTGTGAAATGGTCTCAGGATCCACAGTAAGATTCTTAAAGAGGAACTTGTGTGAGTCAGGTACTCTGTAATACCTGTCAGGTTTTCTGGGAGCAGGAGGTAAAATCAGGGGCCAGGCTAGATTCCGAGAAGGCATCATCTACAATGTCCAGTACATGAGGGATAGCTAAAGGCCTGTGTTGAGGCAGGAGTAAGAATTCCCTAAGCCTCTTTTTGGAGTCAGAGTAATCCTGGCTTTACCAGCGGAAATGCTCCCTAAGAGTATGTAAAGTTTCACCAAAAGAGAAATCCTCTGGAGGGGAAGCAGAGGGAATGGAGTCCTCTGCATCAGAATCCTCATAAGTAGATAAGGGCAACTCCTGGTCATTAGAGAAAAAGTACAGTTTTGTACCTACCATAAATGTAGATGTTCGAGGATCCACATTGCTGCAGTCATAACCTGTGGGTAGTCCGCTGTCCTCGGTCGGCCCGAATACCAAAGAGTTAGGCTGGCGTCGGTCATGGGCGCCCAGAACTGACGTCAGTACGTAGTAGTACTTAAGCGCATGACCGACGCCATATCCTCAGTCTTTCTTGCCCCAGATGTCAGAAGGCCTTAAAAAGAAAAGGCCAGAGCCAAGTAACAATAACAACAACAACAACAACCCCAAACCAAAGAGGGGAAGGAGGGAGGGAAAATAGGACTGCAGCAATGTGGATCCTCGAACATCTACATTTATGGTAGGTACAAAACTGTACTATGTTCTTCGTCTCACATTGCTGCAGTCATAACCTGTGGGTAGAATCCCAAAGCAAAGGAAAAGGGAGGCTGGCAAACTAAAAGGCATTAGGGGCTGCTAACATGCCCTGTAAGACTGCAGTGGCAAACCCAGCCCTGGACTTGGAGAAAAGAGGGAGATGGTAATGCTTAGTAAAAGTATGAACTGAACTCCAAGTAGCTGCTTCCAAAATATCCTTAGTAGCTACACCCCTCAAAAAAGCAGTAGAAGTGGCAGTAGCCCTAGTGGAATGAGGTCTTATCCCAGCAGGAACATTTTTCCCATGATGAGAATAACAAAAAGCAATACAATTACCAATCCACTTTGAAATAGTTTGCTTTGAAACAGCTTTCCCTTGTGAACCCAAAGCAAAAGAAACAAATAACTGTTGAGTCTGTCTGAACTCCTTAGTTCTGCTCAAATAATAACGTAACTGCCTGTGTATATCCAAAGAATGCAAGATTTTTTCCCTTATTTTGGGGATCAGCATAAAAGGTAGGCAAATGGATAGACTGGTTCAAGGCCACATTAGAAATAACTTTTGGCATGAAAGTAGGGTTAGTACGCAAAGAAACTCTATCCTTATGGAATATTAGAAAGGGTTCAACTGCCATGAGAGCCTGCAATTCAGATACCCTTCTGGCAGAAGTAATGGCCAACAAAAAGCAGTCTTCCAAGACAAAAACTTCAATTCAGACGTAGCTGCAGGTTCAAAAGGAGGCAAAGAAAGCTTCTCCAACACAAAATTGAGATCCCAGGAAGGAGTAGGAGCTCTACGTGGGGGTCTTATATTTTTTGCCCTCTAAGAAATTGCTTAAACAAAGGGTGAGAAAATAAAGGAGGGTCACAATCATAGTGAGCAGAAATGGCTGCAGCATGAACCTTTACAGAGGAAAACGACAAACCCTTGTCCAGTAATTCAGTAAGGTACTGCAGTGTACAACTCAAATTAGGTACCGAGACATCAAAATCCTTTGTTGTGCTCCAAAGAAAAAATCTCTTCCATTTATCAGCATAAACTTTTCTAGTGCTAGGCCGCCTAGCTTCCAAAATGACATCCAAAACCTGCTGGGGAAGCTGAGAACCCACAGGCTCTAAAACAGAATACGCCAGGCCGTTAGATGCAGGGACTGCACCCTGACATTGAGCAAATGACTGCTTGACTGGGACAACAAATGAGGAAGCTGTGGTAAAGGCCAAGGAGGCTCCTGAATTAAACTCCTCAGCAGAGGATACCAGTGCTGACGTGGCCAATCTGGTGCTATTAAAATCATGCAAGGCTTGTCCCTCCTGACTTTCAAGAGTACCTTGGTAAGGAGAGGCAGAGGAGGAAAAGCATAGACGTGAAGGTTGTTCCAACTGAAAGATAGAGCGTCCACTTTCCAAGCTTTTGGGTGAAACATCCTTGTGCAAAATTTTGGTAGTTGGAAATTTAGAGGAGAAGCGAACAGATATATGTCTGGAGTTCCCCAAGCCACTGTCAACTGTCGAAATACCTGAGGATCCAATTTCCACTCGTGGGGATCCACAATTTGTCTGCTCAATACATCTGCTAGGGAGTTCTGTGCTCCTGGCAAAAACCGTGCTTGAAGAGTGATGTGCAACCCCAGAGCAGTCTCCCACAATATCATAGCTTGTCTGCAAAGAGGGTAAGAATGGGTCCCCCCCTGCTTGTTGATGTACCACATGACTGTAGTGTTGTCTATTTGAATCAACACCTGTCCTGGTTGAAGTAGGCCCTTGAAAGCCATCAGGGCAAACTGGACTGCTAACATCTCCTTCATGTTGATATGCAAATGCTGTAATTTGGGAGGCCACGTGTCTTGAATCCAATTCCCATTGAAGTGTGCTCCCCAAGCCAGGTCTGAGGCATCCATCGTTAAGATCTGACTCGCCTCTGGTCGGGTCGCAGAGAGTCCCTTGTTTAGGTGACATTCCTGTGCCCACCACAAGAATTCCTTCTGGATGCACGGTATTATCGGAATGACAGTGTCCAAATCGTGGCAGTGTTGAGTCCATACACTTTTGAGATACCACTGTAGCTTCCTCATATGCAGTTTGGCATTGGGAAGTACCAGAATGCAAGATGCCATGAACCCCAAGGCTTGAAGGACTGTCCTTGCAGTCAGCCTGGACCGTACTGATAATTGCTGGAAGTAGAGATGAAGAGTTCTTTGTTTGTCCGGGGTCAGAAAAGCCATCTGAGAGGCTGTATTCAGTCTCACACCCAGAAAGCACATGTCCTGAGAGGGTACTAGACTGGACTTTGTTTCATTCACAGAATACCCTAGGCACCTTAAAACTGCAATCACATACTGTAGCTGTTGAAGTAACTTGTCTTTGTCTTGAGCAAGAATCAAGCAGTCGTCCAGATAAGGATAAATTTGTATTCCCGTCAGTCTTAAGTAAGCTATTACAGGAGCCAGAACCTTTGTGAACACCCTGGGCGCAGTAGATAAACCAAAGGGCAATGCAGATAACTGATAATGAGAAGTACCAGCCCGAAAACGCAGGAATCTCCTGCAGCTGGGCCTGATAGGAATGTGAAGATAGGCTTCTTTGAGATCCAGAGTTACCATCCAGTGCTCTTTTCCAAGCAGAGGCAGAAGTTGTTGTAATGTTAACATCTTGAACTTTGGAATGTCTAGGTATGTATTGAGAATGGACAAATCCGGAATTGGCCTCCAAGTGTTTCCTTTCTTTGGCACTAGGAATAGACGAGAATAAAACCCTAGGCCTTCTTCTGATGAAGGTACCACCTGGATTGCCCCCATCTGTAAAAGCAAAGAAATTTGATCCTGAGCCTCCATCCTTTGCTGAGGAGGTACATCTGGCATGCCTTTGAAAGGGGGAAAAGTGTGAAAATAAAACTTGTAGCCTTGATTTATTATGTCCAACACCCATTTGTCCTGGGTGACCAAATGCCAATTTTGTTTGAAAAGTGCCAACTTTCCTCCTAGAGGAGGTGCCAGAAGAGAAGGGTCCGGCAGCTGAAGATACAGGTCATTGGGTCTGTTTACGAAAAGGCTGACCCCTGCCCTCACCAGAAGATTGTGCAGAAGAACTCCAAGTCCTAGGTCTGAAAGAACCCTGAGCGTGAGCCCTGCCCCTACCACGTCGAGACCTGCCCTTA
Source organism: Protopterus annectens (assembly GCF_019279795.1). Taxonomy (NCBI): domain Eukaryota; kingdom Metazoa; phylum Chordata; order Ceratodontiformes; family Protopteridae; genus Protopterus; species Protopterus annectens. The sequence continues at coordinate 739,829,974 of NC_056739.1, forward strand.
GACTGAAAATCCGAAGGGTAAGACCATCCTCTTGCAGGCCAATTCCTGCTAAACTTAGGGGGCTGCACTTGCAAAAATTCCTTAACTGTCTGCATAGACTTAGCTTTGTCTTCCATCTTTTTCAAAACTGACTCCACAGGGGAACCAAAAAGAACTTCAGATTGAAGGGGAGCATCCAAAATTCAAGCTTTAACATGCTCTGACAAATTTTGATCCTTAAGCCAGGCATGTCTACGAATAACTGAACCAGTAGCAGCCACCCTGGAAGAAGCCTGAAGGGCATCGAAGCCACACTGCAAGGAATGTTTACCAACTTGATCTGACCAAGTCCTGCAATTCCTTACACTCTATACCCTCAGCTAAAGCATCTACCTTAGCTTTCAATTGACCTAACAGAAAGTTCTGATACTTCAGCATATGGAACTGGCAATTTAAAGCCCTCATAGCTAACATAGAAGAGGTGTACACTTTTTTACCCCACCTATCCAACGCTCTAGAATCTTTATCCAAAGGTACTGGATTCTTAACCACAGAAGCCCTGACACCCTTAGGTCCTTGAATAATAGTTTCCGGATCAGCTCTAGGACTCTTGTACAAATATTTATGTGCCTCTGGAACTCTGTAATACCTGTCTGGCTTGACAGGGGCAGGGGGTAAAGAATCAGGATTAAGGGAAGCTTCAGAAAAAAATCCTGAACAACATCTAAAACAGGGGAATAGCCAAAGGTCTATGCTGTGGTAAAACAAAATTCTCTAAGCCTCTTACGAGAATCTGAAAAATCCTGACCTTCCCACTTGAAATGCTCCCTCATGGAATGCAAGGTTTCAGAAAAGGAAAAATCCTCTGGAGGTGAAGCAGAAGGACAGGAATCCTCTGCATCCGAATCAGAATAGGGAGGAAAATCCTGAATATCCTCAGCTGAGGACTCAGAGTAATCTGAGGAATGCTCCATTCCCTCTAAATCTGTCTCCACCCTAGGCCTCTTCTCTGGAGGGGGCATAGAACCCCTGATCAAAGTAATCAAATCTCTGCCATTTTCAACATATGTTTTTAGGAACAGAGCCGAAGAACCAGGGCTGTGGCCCGTACCAGAAACACCAGGTCTAGCCTTAGCAGGGCCTTTAGTGACTGAAGTAGAAGGCCTAATAACCTTTTGTAAGGATGGAACCACAGAAACTTGAGAGGCACCCTCGGCCTGACCTAACTCCTGAGAGGCCAACTCCTGTAAAGTAAAGGTTCCCCTGGGATTCAGCCGAGACCTCGGCTGGATCCACAGATTCAACCAGATTCCATAGAACCGGGCGTCCGCGAACGGACAACTCATCCGGTTTACAGCTTAGAGATTTATCTTTTCGCTTTTGGCATAGCGGCGTCGGAGGATCTGACGGCATGTTGTAGTTACACCGCTTACCGAAAACAAGCCTAGCACAGTCAAATCTGCGTTTAATGCTGCGCTTATTAAATCTAGCGCAAAAGCGAAACCCGACTACGTCGTGCTCAGGCCCTAAGCAAGGAATACAGAGAGAATGATAGTCCCTATGAGGTATCTGTTTCCCACAAGAAATACAGTTATTAACTTTTTCTGACATCCGGATTAACTGAGGCAAGAAAAGACAAAAATTTTCCCCAACGGGGTACTTAGCCCAACTTGGTCTTCGGTCCGAAACTCGAAAACTGAAAATTTCAGAACGCCGAACGGCACTTGCAAACGCTGCTTCTGCTTCGGACCACGCGGCAAGAAAGACTGGGGATATGGCGTCGGTCATGCGCTTAAGTACTACTACGTACTGACGTCAGTTCCGGGCGCCCATGACCGACGCCAGCCTAACTCTTTGGTATTCGGGCCGACCGAGGACAGCGGACTACCTACAGGTTATGACTGCAGCAATGTGAGACGAAGAACATCAGAAATTTCAGAATCCTGATCAGAAGAATCAGAAGGAAAATCAGTTCTAGGTCTATTAGAGGGAGAAGGGTGGCTTTCCCTGATAAGAGTAATAAGGTCTTCAGCCATTCTTATCATTTGTTTTTTAGGCATAGTGGCCTGACCATGCAGTCTAGGTGTCAGTCTTCTAGGCATGGATCGAGTCTTAGGCCTTGAAGAAGAAGATGGCGTCGGTTTAGTATGCAAGTCAGTAGGCCTGAATACACCCTCAGAAGCCAGTGCCTGCACAGCGGCTCTGACCCATCCAGGTTAGAGACATCTGCAGGTTCCACAGTCGAAGAAGCATTTCGCGGCATGCCGGACTCCGAATGGATCTCAGTAGAGGCCTGCGAATCTGAAGTAGTGGGTATCAGGGGCTGCAAAAGCACCTCACTGAGTACCGGCGAACTGGCGATTAGCTTAGGAGAAGCGTCGTCGGCAGGTTTGGACCTATGCGGTCTGTCTCTGTCTTTATCTTTGTGTTTTTTCGGAATGTCGGTAGTCAGGTGGCTTACCAAAGCCATTTCAGGATAATTGAACTGAGTACCAAAATATTTAGATGTGAAAATGAACCGAAGACGAACAGTTCGAGGTTTCAATAAGGCACAAAACTGACAGCGAAGTACGTCGTGGTCTGGGCCAAAGCAAGGAATGCAGTAAGAATGAAAATCTTTATGAGGTACTTGCTTTCCACAAGAAATACAATTGTTAACTTTTACTGACTTCAGTTTAGAGCAAGAAAAAGGTTCCCCAACGGGGTACTTAGCTTAGTTGAAGTCTTCGGATCTGAAACTCGAAAACGAAAATTTCAGGAGTTGGCCGACTGGCACTTGCGAACTGCTTCTGCTTCGGGCACCGCACGGCAAGAAAGACTGATGTAATGGTATCGGCTGCATGCTTTATACCCCTGATTACCTGATGTCATGGAAGATGAGACAGCAACCGACGCAGGACCCAAGCCTTTGACAATCAGGCCGACTGCGGGCTACCTGCAGGCAGATAACCCAAATGTAATGACTGCGACAATGAAACATGAAGAACATCTAAGTGCAGGCTAGGATGCCCTGAAAGACAGCAGAGGCAAATCCTGCTCTGGATTTGGAAAAAGAGAGGCAGGTGGTAATGTTTGGTAAAATTGTGAACAGATGTCCAGGTGGCAGCCTCCAGGATGTCCCTGGTGGGGACTCCTCTGAGGAAAGCTGCAGAGGTGGAGGCTGCTCTGGTGAAGTGAGTCCTGACCCCCTTGGGGGAGGCTTTCCATGATGTTTGTAGCAGAATTGGATGCAGTGTGCTATCCATTTGGAAATGGTTTGTTTGGAGATGGCTTTGCCTTCTGCCCCTGTAGCAAAGCTAACCAGCAATTGATCAGACTTTCTGAAGGATTTAGTCCTGTCTAGATAGAATGTGAGCTGTTTGTGTACATCTAGAGAGTGCAAGATCCTTTCTCCCTTGTTCTGGGGATTAGCAAAAAAGGTGGACAAATGAATGGAGTGATTGAGAACCACACTGGACACACCACCTTGGGCAAGAAGGATGGGTTAGTCCTGATGGATACCCTGTCAGTAGGGAAGATGATGAAGGGTTCCACAGACATGAGTACTTGCAGCTTGGAGACTCTTCTGGCTGAAGTGATGGCCAGAAGGAAAGCAGTCTTCCAGGAGAGAAATCTTAGCTCTGCAGAAGAAGCTGGTTCAAAGGGGGGCAGGGTGAGCTTTTCCAACACAAAGTTAATGTCCCAAGCTGGGGTTGGTGCTTTTCTGGGTGGCCTCAAGTTGCTAGCCCCTCTTAGGAACTGTTTCATCAAAGGGTGTGAGAAAAGGGGCTGCTCAGTGGGAAAATGAGCAGAGATAGCAGAAGCATGAATTTTAATAGAGGAAAACAAGAGGCAACTGTGTAGCAGGTCAGCTAAGTAATCCAGGATGAGAGGGAGGGCTGTGCCGTATTGGCTCCCTTAGCCTGAATCCAGGTGCAGAACCTTTTCCATTTGTCAGCATAAGACTTTCTAGTGCTAGGGCATCTGGCCTCATGTATAACATCTAGAACCTGTTTACTGAGGCTGGCAGATTGATCAGGGGTTAGGGAAAAAGCCAAGCTGCAAATTGAGTGTCTGCAATTGGGGATGCATGAACTCTCCTTCCCACTTGGTCAGGAGGTATGGAATCTGAGGAAGATGCCATGGTGGCAGTGGGGACAGGTTGCGCAGCAAGGGGTACCAGTGATGGCGAGGCCAGTCTGGAGCTATGTCCTTGGTTTTTCCTCCTTTATTTTGAGCAGTACCCTGGGGATGAGAGGTACTACAGGAAAGGCACAGACTGACAGATTGACCCAAGGGAAGGACAGGGCATCCACTTTCCAAGCCATGCAGTGATGCTCCCTGGTGCAGAATTTGCTGAGCTGATGGTTGGTGTGGGAGACAAAGAGGTTGACCTTCGGGGTACCCCATTTCTGAATTACTGGGGTGAAGGTTCTTCTGTTAAGCTGCCACTTGTGTGGGTCCAGAAGATTTCTGCTTAATTGGTCTGCCAGAGAGTTGAGAGAACCTGGTAGGGATTGTGTTAACAGGTGGAGTTGCATGGCAGAGGCTGTGTGCCAAAGGATCATGGCCAGCCTTCATAGAGGGTAGGAGTGAGTCCCTCCCTGCTTGTTGACATACCACATCACAGTGGTGGTGTCTGTTTTGATCAGGAGAGTCCCTGGGGAGAGAAGGGGCTTGAAAGCTATCAATGCATGATGGACAGCCATCAGTTCTTTTTGGTTGATGTGCAGAGGGATTTGCTGTGGGTTCCACTGGTCCTGTATGCACCTGCCATCCAGGTGTGCACCCCAGGCACAGTCTGATGCACCTGTGGTGAGGGTCTGGGAGGCGGGGGTGGTGAGAAAGGTAGTCCCTTGTTGTGAAAGCATGCTGTTGCCCACAAAAGAAAATCTTTTCTGAGGCAAAGAATTATAGGTATAAGAGTCTCCAGGTCTTGAGAGGGATGAAACCAAAGGGTTTTTAGGTACCAATAATGTTTCCTCATATGCAGTCTGGCATATGGAATGAGTAGTATGCAAGATGCCATGAACTAATGCGGTCAATTTACTAACTAAAGTGCTGTCAGAGTATTACAAACACAAGTCATTTTATGTACGATTAATGGCACACTAAACATCTTTTGCAGGTAAGATGTTAATATGTGTGTGTATGTAGACAAACACATCTCTAAACACAGACAGTTCAAAATGCAGACGCTCAAAATACAGCCAGAAAAATACTGACAGATCATAACAAAGAGCATACAACAAATAATGTAGAACACCCAAATGCTACAGTAAATAAATCTGAAAAACAACTAATACGGAAACTAAAACTGGTACATTTTCCCATAACCTAGCAACACTTATTATTAAGAACTTTATTTTCCTAATGCCACTGTCTTTCCCTGCTTCCAAAAACAAACTATTATGTCTTGTACATTAAATATAATAGGACAAACTAACACTTGTTTTTGTAAACAAACAAGGGTTATGGGCACTGTAAAAACTTGTAGAGAATGGTGAAGGCTGCCAGCCTAGCCAGATAAAATTTTATACATAATTCTTCATTTGTAAATATGAATGTGAATCACAGGCTTGTTGTCTTAAATGAAAAAAAATGCTGTTACAAAAATGTGGCAACAGTGCTTTCTACTGACCCAGTAAAAGCATGTTGTGATCTTTTGATCTAAAGTTGACTCCAGTTCGGCTAGATGAAGGCTTCCTGCCTATTCTTTTAAGGTTAAAGTTAATGATCAGAATTTACATGTGGAATGTCCTTTACTGCTCTAAGTGTAAAAGAATGCAAATGCAGTTTCTGTCAGCCTTGGAACACCAGGAAAGTGTAAAAGATTATGTAATGTTTATCAGAACCTGCAACAGCAATTTAAACAGTGAGAAAGTACAGTTTTGTACCTACCATAAATGTAGATTTTCGAGTGCTAATACAGCTGCAGTCATAACAGATGGGTTATCCTGCCGTCAGGCGGGTCCTCGGTCGGCCGAATTCCAAAGTCTAGGTCCGGCGTCGGTTGTCGTCACTTCTTCCCTGATGTCAGTGCGGCAGGAGTATAAAAGAACCAGCCGACGCCATCTTCTTCAGTTTTTCTTGCCCCAGATGTCAGGTGCCCCCAGAAGGAAGGCAAAACATAAACTTATGTAATAATGCCATATAGAATAATCAAAAAACAGTAGTTTGCAAGCAAATACACCATAAAAGAATACCCCAATCAGGTTGTATGAAAAGGTGTTTGTCATAAGGCCTGTCCCAAGAGGGAATGGAGGGAGGGAAACCTGGACTGCAGCTGTATTAGCACTCAAACATCTACATTTATGGTAGGTACAAAACTGTACTATGTTCATCGTGCATACAGCTGCAGTCATAACAGATGGGCAGAATCCCAAAGATAAAAAGGGGTGGCAGGCACTAAGTGGAACTAGGAGGAGCAAGGATGCCCTGCAAGACTGCTGTGGCAAAGCCCGCTCTAGATTTAGAGTAAAGTGGAAGGTGATAGTGCTTTGAGAAAGTGTGCACAGACCTCCAAGTGGCTGCTTCCAAAATGTCCTTGGTAGGAACCCCCCTGAGGAAAGCTGCAGAGGTTGCTGTGGCCCTTGTGGAGTGGGATCTGATGCTTGAAGGCACAGTTTTTCCATGAAATGAGTAACAAAAGCGTATGCAGTGGGCTATCCATTTTGAGATTATCTGTTTGGAGATAGCCTTTCCTTGAGCACCTGTAGCATAGGACACAAAGAGTTGCTCGGATTTTCTGAATGGCTTTGTCCTGTCCAAATAATAACAAAGTTGTCTGTAAATGTCCAAGGAATGTAGCAGTCTTTCCCCTTTGTTTTGTGGGTTAGGGTAAAAGGTAGGTAAGTGGATAGTCTTATTCAAGGCTACACTGGATACTACCTTTGGCATAAAGGAAGGGTTGGTTCGTAAGGAAACTCTGTCCTGATGGAAAATGATGAAAGGTTGCACAGCCATGAGGGCCTGTAGTTCCAAAACCCTGCGTGCTGAGGTGATAGCCAGAAGGAAGGCTGTTTTCCATGACAAATATTGCAGTTCTGTTGAAGCAGCTGGCTCAAATGGAGGCAGGGTCAGTTTTTCCATAATGAAGTTGAGGTCCCAAGCAGGTACTGGTGGTTTCCTTGGGGGGTTTATATTCTTAGCCCCTCTGAGGAACTGTCTTAAGAGAGGATGAGAGAATAAAGGAGGATCTGTGTTGTATTGTGCAGAAATGGCTGAAGCATGGATCTTGATGGAGGAGAAGGAAAGTCCACTGTTTAACATCTCAGCTAGGTACTGTAATATTTGAGGTAAATTTATTACCCAAGGATTCTGGCCCTTTTTCTGACTCCAGGCACAAAACTGTTTCCATTTGGCGGAGTAGGCTTTTCTAGTAGAAGGTCTTCTGGCCTCCAAGATGACATCCTGCACCTCCTTGGAGAGGAGGGTCTGCTGGGAAATCAAGGGATTCTCCATGCGGCTAGATTGAGGGTTTTCATCTGACTGTGAAGAGTTCTGAAGTTGTGCTGGGACAACAGAAGAGGCACTAGAGGCAGGATCCATGGCGGGGAATGCGTCAGGCTCTTCAGGAGTGGATACCAGTGTTGTCTTGGCCAGTCTGGAGCAATGAGAATCATGTTTGGCCTCACTACTCTGGCTTTTAACAGAACTTTGGGCAGCAGAGGAAGAGGTGGAAAGGCATAGACTGTCAATGTTGTCCAATTGAAAGAAAGTGCATCCACTTTCCAGGCCTGTGGATGATAGGTCCTTGAGCAAAATTTTTTCAGTTGGTAATTTCTGTGGGTAGCAAAGAGATCTATGTCTGGCTGTCCCCATGCCTGAGTTATCTTTGCGAAAACTTGAGGATGCAACTTCCATTCGTGTGGATCTGTCACATTTCTGCTTAGGCTGTCCGCCAGTGTGTTTTCCTTCCCTGGCAGGAATTGTGCTTGAAGTTGGATTTGCAACTCCAGAGCCGTGTTCCAAAGGGACAAGGCTAGTCTGCACAGGGGTTATGAATGAGTTCCTCCCTGTTTGTTTATGTACCACATCACTGTGGTGTTGTCTGTCCTTATCAATAGCTGGCCTGGATGCAGTAGGTCTTTGAATGCCGTAATAGCATTTTGCACTGCTAGCATTTCCTTTTGATTGATGTGTAGGTGCTTCTCTTTTTGGGACCATTTTCCCTGAATGCACTGATCTGTCATGTGCACCCCAGGCGTAGTCCGAGGCGTCTGTTGTGATGATTTGATTTGCTTGAGGTATGCAGAAGGGAAGACCTAAGTTTCTTTGGCATGCTTGAGCCCACCACAGAAATTCCTTTTGAAGACATGGAATCAGTGGTACAATTGTTTCCAAACTGTGGCTGTGTTGTGACCATAAGTTTTTTAGGTACCATTAAAGTTTCCTCATATGCAGCTTTGCACATGGGATCAGCAGGATGCAAGATGCCATGAATCCCAGAGCCTGCAGGACTTTCCTTGGAGTCAGCCTGGTGAAGGTTGCCATTTTGCTGAAGTATTAAGATAGTTGCCCTTGCTTCTCTGGCGTGAGGTAGGCCATCTGGGTGTTTGTATTCAAGCTGGCACCCAGGAAAATTATTGTTTGAGAGGGTATTAGTTTTGATTTCTTTTTGCTGACTGTGTATCCCAGAAAGTTCAACAGTTTTATTACAAACGCCAGGTGTTTCAGAAGTATGTGCTTGCTGTCCGCTTGGATCAGGCAGTTATCCAGATATGGGTATATTTGTATCCCTTGAAGTCTGCAGAAGGCAATTACTGATGCCAGGCATTTCGTAAACACTCTGGGCACAGTAGATAAGCCAAAGGGCAATGCAGAGAATTGATAATGGGTTGAACCTGCAAGAAATCTGAGGTATCTTCTGCAATCTTGTCTGATAGGGACATGCAGGTATGCCTCCTTGAGGTCCAATGTTACCAGCCAAGACTCCTTGCCCAGCATGGGAAGAAGCTGCTGTAATGTGAGCATCTTGAATTTTGGTACGAGTAAATATGTGTTTAGGATGGATAGGTCTAAAATAGGTCTCCAATCTTTGTCCTTCTTTGGTACCAGGAATAGTCTGGAATAAAAACCTTGACCTTGTTCTTTTGCAGGTACCTCTTGAATAGCTTTCATGTCCATGAGAGCTGAAATTTGTTTTTGTGCCTCTGCCCTTTGATTTTGTGGCAGGTTTGGCATGCCTCTCATTTTTGGAAGGGTGTGAAAGTGGAATCTGTAGCCTCTGTCTATAATGTCCAGGATCCATTTGTCTTTTGTGACAATATGCCAATTTTTTGAAAATAATGCCAGTTTTCCGCCTAAAGGTGCTGCCATTAAAGCTTTGCTTGGCATGCAAAGGGGAAAGTCATTGTGTCTGCTTTCTGAATGACTGTGATCTATCTTCTCCACCTCTTGGGCTAGGTGCTTGCCATTGTCTGGCTCTGAATGATCCTTGAGATTGCCCTCTACCCCTCGAGCGCCTGTATCTGCCTTTTTGAGGTCTGTCCGTGGCTGGAAAGGACCAATTTTTTGAAGGCCAGTTTCTGCTGAAACGTGGAGGTTGTACCTGTAGGAAATCTTTCACTGTTTGCATTGATCTTGCCTTTTCCTCCATTTTCTTTAGTACCTCCTCAGCTTTAACACCAAACAATACATCTTTTTGAAGAGGTGCATCTAGTAATTTAGCTTTAACATGATCTCGTAAGGTTTGCTCTTTGAGCCAAGCATGTCTACGTATGACAGACCCTGTAACAGCAGCTCTACATGAGGCCTCTAAAGCATCAAAACCACACTGCAAGGTATGTTTACACACTTGCTCTGCACTATGCAACAAATCCTGCAACTCCTTTAAATCTGGTTGCTCAGGTTGTGTCATTTTGCTTTTCAACTGAGATAACTAAAACTGATGATACTTTAACATATGGAACTGACAGTTCAATGCCCTCATGGTTAAAGTGGCCGAGGTGTACACCTTTTTCCCCCACCTTTCTAAAGCTCTGGAATCTCTCTCTGAAGGTAATGGTTTTTTAGCAGTAGAGGCCTTAATTCCCTTGGGACCCTGTGAAATAGTTTCTGGGTCAGCAGCATGGCTTTTGTATAGGAACTGGTGTGAATCAGGAACCCGGTAATACCTGTCAGGTTTAACAGGAGCTGGAGGTAAAAAATCTGGGTTGAGGCTGGCTTCTGTGTACACATCATCTAATATATCTAAGACAGGAGGTATAGCCAGAGGCCTGTGCTGGGGAAGCAAGAGAAAATCCCTGAGCCTTTTCTTGGAATCTGAGTAATCTTGGCCTTCCCAGTGAAAGTGTTCCCTCAAGGTATGTAGGGTTTCCCCAAAAGAATAGTCCTCAGGGGGGGGAGACCGAGGGAATGGACTCCTCAGCATCAGAGTCTTCAAAAGGGGAATATGAATATTCCTGGTCCTCAGAATGTTCTGAGGTAATAGAGGCTTGATCTGAGGAAGGGTAGTCTTCCTCCAATCTGGGCCTTTTGTCCGAGGGGGGTTGGGAACCCCTGATAAGAGTAATCAAATCCTCAGCCATTTTGAGCATCTGTTTTTTAGGCATGGGGCCTTGAGTGGGGGTCTGTGGTCCTTGTGGTTTAGTTTTCATGGCTGCTTTAGATTTTGTGAAGGCCTTAAAGGAAAAGGAGGAAGGCCTGAAGACACCTTGAGAAGTGGCAGGCCTGTCTAAACTCTGTGTTTCCCCGCCAAGAGTGGCATCGGTATCTGTAGTCGTGGTCTGGGCCTAAGCAAGGAATACAGAAAGAATGGAAATCCTTATGCGGTATTTGCTTCCCACATGAAATGCAATTATTAACTTTGTCTGACATCAGTCTGAGGCAAGAAAAGTTTCCCCAACGGGGTACTTAGCTTTCAAGAAGACATCAGCTGAAATATTTTCGTAAATCTCAGGAGCTGGCCGACCGGCACTTGCGAACTGCTTCTGCTTCGGGCACCGCGCGGCAAGAAAGACTGAAGAAGATGGCGTAAGCTGGTTCTTTTATACCCCTGCCGCACTGACGTCAGGGAAGAAGTGAAGACAACCGACGCTGGACCTAGACTTTGAAATTCAGCCGACCGAGGACCCGCCTGACGGCAGGATAACCCATCTGTTATGACTGCAGCTGTATGCACGATGAACATCCACAGATTATTAAGCATTTTTGTCTGACTATCCAACTCAGCACTGCCTGTTGTCTTATGTAAGTTATCTCAGACTTGCGTTTCCTTTTAGAGAGCTAGAAATCAGAAAGTGTAGACTAAGTGTTTTTCTGTGATGTCAGAACTGTACTACTGATTTATTTTAAGTATTTCTGTGTGATCTCTGAACTCTCTTGACTAGCACAGACAGTGTAGTAGAAAGTATTGTCTTGTGGTTTTAATTACTTATTATTAAATATTTTAAAACCTTTTAACTGTGGCTGGTTTGTGTAGAGATAAGTTAAGTTTTAGAGTACACTGCATGTATATAAGGATCCTGTACCAGGTCACTCTAATATGCCTTGAGACTGTTTAGTCACATATACCAACTGGATAATAACATTGCACAGTAATAATTGGACATCTTTTTAAGGGCCTTTGAGTAGCTGATAATATTAGCTGGGTGGTGGCAAGTGATTACTACCATATAGTCTGGGCAAAAGGGGCATAGCTGGAGAACCTGTGCCAGCCTTTCCCAGAAGTGTCTGTGTGGCTGTGTAAACTCTTATCTCAAAGTGTGTGCATGTGTCAGCTACTTGGGCAGTGACACAAAGCACTGGTTGGACAGACAGGGTGCTGGAGATTTTAGCTTGCCCAGCTAGGCTGAGATCTAGACCCTATAGCTGTGCTAGTGGGGTGTCTTATTGGGGACCTGGGGAGCAAGGAAGCGACCAGCCCCAGACTGACTGTGATCTCTGTGTGCTCTTAAGGGAAATTGCACTTTACTGTGTGCATTTGTTATCCTTTCCTCATATATGAGATGTCCTCTCTGGTGTTAGTGTTGAGGATTGAGGCTCCTTGATTGCTGGGCCAGGGCATGGGCATCACATATTAACTGGTGGCAGTGGTTGGGATATCCTCACATATTAATTGGTGGCAGTGGTCAAGATATCCACATCACATATTAATTGGTGGTAGTGGTTGCTATATCCTCATATTAATTGTTTGGAAGTGGTGGGATATCCACATCACATATTAATTAGTTGGCAAATACTAACTGGCTTGTAGTGGTGTGGGTAGAGTGAATCCTGTAGCTGGTGTACAGAGAGCTTTGAAGGTGTTTTGTACTCAAACAGCCACGCAGTGAATACTGAGAGTTCAGATCACAATTGTTTTATTTCTTTTGTTAGCTTAGTTAGTCAGGGTGAGCTGGCAGCATGTCAGCAGAGGAGTATGAAAAGCTGACAAGGCGCCAGCTGGCAGAGATGTGCCAGGCTAGGGGACTAGTGCATGAAAACCTGACTAAGGCAGACCTGATTGCAGCCTTGGTTACAGCTGCATCAGAAAACAGCAACCAGGAGGACAATCAGACTTTGCAGTGGAAATATAATACCCTTAGAGAATGGACAGCTCAACCTTTCTATAGTGGACTTAAAAATCCAGCTGGAGATAAATAGACTTGAGTTGGAAGCCAGGCATGTGGAATTAGAAGCAGCTGAAAGACTGAGATATCTAGAGAGTAAGAAGACTGAGAAACTGCTATGCCTGGAGGCTGAGGGAAAAGAAAGGCAGAGGCAGCATGAGAAGGAGATGTTGACTCTTCGCCAGAGTCATGGAGGTAATGGGGAAGGGAGTATCTGGACCCCAGAAGCACAAACGGTCAGTAAATTTCTTCTGCAGTTTAAAGAGGGGGATACTTTTGATAGAGTCATTCATATGTCTGAGAGGGTATGTAAACAGTATGAAGCTGACAAAGGGCTCAGGGTACAGTTCCTGACCCCCTTACTCCATGGTAAAGCTGTAACTGTTCTGTCCAAAATGTCTGATGTTACATGTTTTGATTATACTGCTGTAAAAATGTCTTTTTGAACTGTTTAATCTAACACCTGAAATGTATAGGAAAATGTTTTGTGAGCATAGAAGCAAGGCAAATGAAAGTATGTGTGAATATATTGCTGAATTTAGCATTTATTTCCATAGGTGGGTGAGTGGAAGTCAGGTCACCACTTTTGAAGGGCTGGCAGACCTTTTGGTGAGGGAACAAGCCCTTAGCACATTGCCTGAGGACATGAGGATCTGATTAGCTGATAGACAGTGTGCTACTTCAGATGAGTTGGGGAAGAAGGGAGACCTATACCTGGCAAGCAGGGCAGCCCTGCACAGGAAGGGGACCCCCAGTACTGCTCATGGGTCTCAAAGAATCCATGCTGGGTTGCACAGACTGCCACAACAGAATCTGCCAGTAGCAGGGGAAGCTACTAGTCCAGGTACACGTCCAGGAGCTAGGGTTAAATGTTTTGAATGCAACCAGTGGGGCCACGTGGCATACAGATGTCCACAGAGGCAAGGTGGGGAACCAAAGGTGAGGGAGCCAGTAAGTGGGAAAGACAAAATGCCAATAGTAGGTTGTCTTGAGACAACAGGGGTACTAAACTACCATCCTGCAGATGTCCTGAGAGGGAAGGATTTGGATGAGGCAGTACCATGTGCTTATGCAGTTACATGCATTCAGGGTAAGAGACACGCATGTGGGTCTGGTAGCCTGGGGGAGACCCAGACAGACTGCATACTTGCAGCCAGGATTGGTGAGGTGGTTACTTCAGGGAGGAAGCTATGTAGTAGCAGTGAGACTGAATGTGAGCCACAGCTGCTTGTGGGTACTGATGTCCCCTTAGACAGAGTGACTGCAAGGGTAGAGGTGAGTAGTAGCACGCAGGCTGACAGTGTGGCACCACTGTCACAGGATGCAAGACTTCCTGTGGAAGGGGAGCTGAGAAGGGTTACAAGGAGAGAGTTGAGACAGGCTCAGCTGTCAGACCCTACATTGCAAGGCCTAAGGCAGGTAGCTAGGGAGGCACCTGATTCTCAAGGAAAGGGGGAATCTGTATACTGGGACAAAGGGTTACTATACAGAGAGTGGACCCCTGAGGGAGGGCTAGAAGGTGAGAGAGTACAGCAGTTGGAAGTGCCTAGAACCTACCATCTGGCACTTCTAGCCATAGCCCATGATATTCCCTTTGCAGGTCATATGGGCATAAAACATACAAAGAGGTGCATTATGAAGAACTTCTATTGGCCTGGAATTTCCAGAGATGTAACAGGGTACTGCAGGACCTGTGAGCAGTGCCAAAAGGCAGACAATGCAGGAGACAAGGTGAGAGCTCCTTTGATGCCTTTGCCTGTGATTGAGGAGCCACTTCAGAGGGTAGCTATGGATATTGTGGGTCCTCTGAGTACCCCAAGTTCCACAGGGAAAAAGTATATCCTCGTGGTAATGGATTATGCTACATGATACCCTGAGGCACTGGCTTTGTCCTCCATTGAGGCAGAGAAGGTGGCAAATGCTTTGTTAGAGATTTTCAGCAGGGTAGGTTACCCAAAAGAAATACTGACTGACAGAGGTGCCAATTTCATGTCAGACCTGCTGGCTTGTCTGTGGAAGTCCTGTGGGGTGAAGTGCATGAAGACCACTCCCTACCATCCCCAGACTAATGGTCATGTTGAGAGGTTAAACTCTAGAATCAAGTCCATGCTACAGGCATTTGCAGATCAGTTTAAGAGGGAGTGGGACAAATATTTCCCCCATCTGTTGTTTGCTTACAGACAGGTCCCCCAGGAATCCACAGGTTTTTCATCCTTTGAGTTGCTGTATTGGCATAGGGTGAGGGGACCTCTAGACTTAATTTGAGATGAGTGGGAAGGTGAGTGCGAGTCTCACAAGGAGTCTGTTGTGGCATACATCCTAAGCCACAGGACAAGGCTCAGGGAGCTCATGGGCTTGACCCAGGAGAACCTGGCAGAAGCCCAACAACAGAAAAAGGTGTGGTATGACAGGAATGGTCGAGCTAGAGAGTATGCTGTGGGGCAGCAGGTAATGGTTCTCATTCCTGTCAGACATAATAAGCTGCAAGCAGCTTGGGAGGGACCCTACAAGGTGATAAGAAAGGTAAGTGATGTTAACTACATGGTGGAACTGCAAGGCAGACGGCAGGGGCACAAAGTGTACCATGTTAACATGATGAAACCTTACCATGATAGGGAGGCCCTTGTGCTGAGCATTTGCAGTGGATTGCAGGAGGAGACTGAGGGAGATCTGGGGACTGATCTCCTCAGTGAGGCTTGGGCTGACACCTCAGTGGAAGGGGTAGCAATGTCCCATTAGCTATCTCCTTGCCCAGGTTCGAGAAATCTGAGCAGTGTTGCAGGGATTTGGGGACATGTTCACTGGGAAACCAGGATGCACTCACCTAGTGCAGCACCAAGTGGATACAGGACCCCAAAGGCCTATTAGGCAGGACCCTTATAGGATGCCTGAAAGATTCAGACAGACCCTGAGGGAGGAGGTACAGGAAATGTTGGAACTAGGGGTGATTCAAGAGTCCAACAGTCCCTGGGCCTCCCCAGTGGTGCTGGTGCCAAAGAAGGATGGCAGCACCAGGTTCTGTGTGGACTACAGGAAATTAAACAGTCACACAGAGTCAGATGCCTACCCCATGCCTAGGACAGATGAGGCCCTAGAGAAGCTAGGTGGGGCTAAGTATCTTACAACAATTGATCTTACCAAGGATTACTGGCAGGTGCCCTTGACTCCCAGTGCTACAGAGAAGTCAGCCTTCGTGACTCCTTTCAGCTTGTATGAGTTCACAAAGATGCCCTTTCGGATGAAGAATCCCCCGGTGACTTTCCAGAGGCTGGTAGATCATATCCTAGCAGAAGCATGAGGGTTTTCCCTGGCTTAAATAGATGATACTGCTATCTACAGCCAATCCTGGCAAGAGCACCTTCAGCATGTCAGGGAGGTGCAGGGCAGACTACAGAGGGCACGGTTGACCATTAGGCCGAGCAAATGTCAGGTGGGAATGGCAGAGGTCTCCTACCTAGGACATAGAGTGAGGAGTGGTAAGATAAGGCCAGAACCTGCCAATGTGGATGCCATTCAGGCATGGCCTGTACCTGTTACTAAAAAGCAGGTGAGGGCATTTTTAGGGACAGCAGGGTACTACAGAAAGTTATAGTACCATAGCTGCTCCCCTCACAGAACTGACAAGGAAGAACGGGCCAGATGAGGCAGTGTGGACCCCAGCATGTGAGCAGGCATTACAGATGCTTAAATAAGCTTTGGGAGGACTCCCGGTGTTAGCCAGTCCAGATTACAGCAAAAAATTTGTTGTGCAGGTGGATGCTTCAAACCATGGGGTGGGGGCTGTACTTAGTCACATTTCTTCAGAAGGGGAAGAGCACCCAGTGGTTTATCTCAGTCATAGGCTCCAACCCAGGGAGGAATGCTATCCAGCTATAGAAAAGGAATGCCTAGCCATAGTGTGGGCACTGCAGAAACTTCAGCTTTATCTGTATGGAAGGAAATTCACTGTTACGACATATCACAACCCTCTACCATGGTTAAACAGAGCTAGTCAGCACAATGCCAAGTTGCTAAGATGGAATCTGAGGTTGCAAGCATATATGTCAGTGCAACACCGCTGTGGTGGGAGTAGCAATGACAATGCAGATGGGCTCTCCAGACAGGGAATGGGGTAGGTATACTCAGATAGACCTAACCCTCTCAAGCGGCGTTTCTCACGGTTCACTTGAAAAACTAGCATGAGTTCTCTGGGGGGGGGGGGTGAAGACATAGAATTTTATACATAATTCTATCATTTGTAAATACGAATGTGAATCACTGGCTTGCTGTCTTAAATGAAAAAAAATGCTGTTACAAAAATGTGGCAACAGTGCTCTCTAATGACCCAGTAAAAGCATGTTGTGATCTTTTGATCTGAATTCGGCTTCAGTTTGGCTACATGAAGGCTTCCTGCCTATTGTTTTAAGGCTAAAGTTAATGACCAGAATTTACATATGGAATGTCCTTTATTGCTCTAAGTGTAAAAGAATGTAAATGCAGTTTCTGTCAGCCTGGGAACACCATGAAAGTGTAAAAGATGATGTAATGTTTATCAGAACTGCAACAGCAATTTAAACAGTGAGAACCAAAGATTATTAAGCATTTTTGTCTGACTATCCAACTCAGCACTGCCTGTTGTCTTATGTAAATTATCTTAGACTTGTCTTTTCTTTTAGAGAGCTAGAAATTAGAAAGTATAGACTAAGTGTTTTTCTATGATGTCAGAACTGTACTACTGATTTATTTAAGTATTTCTGTGTGATCTCTGAACTCTCTTGACTAGCACGGACTGTGTAGTAGAAAGTATTGTCTTGCGGTTTTAATTATTTATTATTAAATATTTTAAAAACTTTTAACTGTGACTGGTTTGTGTAGAGATAAGTTAAACTCTAGAGTATATTGCATGTTTATAAGGATCCTGTACCAGGTCACTCTAATAAGCCTTGAGACTGTTTAGTCACATCTACCAACTGGATAATAATATTGCAAAGTAATAATTGTCACCATTTTAAGGGGCTTTGAGTAGCTGATAATATTAGCTGAGTGGTGGCAAGTGATTACTACCGTATATTCTGGGAAAAGGGGTACAGCTGGAGAACCTGTGCCAGCCTTCCCCAGAAGTGTCTGTGTGCTGTGCCACTGGGGAGTCTTATTGGGGACCTGGGGAGCAAGGAAGCGACCAGCCCCGGACTGACTGTGATCACTGTGTGCTCTTAAGGGAAATTGCACTTTACTGTGTGTATTTGTTATCCTTTCCCCATATATGAGATGCCCTCTCTGGTGTTAGTGGTGAGGATTGAGGCTCCTTGATTGCTGGGCCAGGGTACGGGCATCACAGGCACATTTACGTGCCCAAAATAATTCACTTTTCATTAATCTATAATGCACTGAGTGCAGCATAAAAAGCCTTAATCTTCTACTATATGCCAAATTTCTACACTACAGAATTTGTTTTGTAAATTATTTCTGGACCCTGTTTAGTTTGTTCACATTGCCACTACTACAGCTAACAAATGTAACAGGTCTAACCACACTTCTATTCAATGGCCTAAGTACTGCTCTGTGACTAGAAGACAGATACCTAATAACAATTTTGATTATTCCACAGCATATCCTGTCTGCATAATTAACATGAGTAGTGATATCCAAGCCATTATTTACCAATACTTCAGGGTCCTTAAATTCTATACAACTCTGAATAATCTCAGAATTGAATGCATAGGGATCTCTATTACTGGAATACCATAGATACATAAAATACAGTTGTGTACACTTGCCATAAATGTAAATGTTCGAGTGTATTCACTGTTACAGTCATCACATTTGGGTAATCTGCCTGCAGGTAGCCCTCAGCTGGCCTGAATACCAGAGTCTTGGGACTTCTGCGTCGGATGCTGTTGCTTCTTCCATGACGTCAGGTCGTCAAGGGTATAAAACATGCAGCCGATACTATCACATCAGTTTTTCTTGATCCAGATGTCAGGTGCCCCCCAAAATAGGAAGCAATTACATGGTGTGGAACACCCCCAGCAAAAAGCAAATACACATAGTATAAGATATGCCAAACCAAAAAAGATAGTTGAAAGCAAAGACAATCATGGGGGCTGGAGGGAGGGTAACCAGGACTGCAACAGTGAATACACTTGAACATCTACATTTATGGTAAGTGTACACAACTGTACTATGTTCTTCGTGTTTCACTGTTGCAGTCATCACATTTGGGTTGATTCCCAAAGCTAAGGACGGCTGGAGGTAGATTAAGAAGCATTAGGCCTGGCAATCAGGCCCTGTAAGACTGCTGTGGCAAATCCAGCTCTGGATTTAGAAAAGATAGGCAAGTGGTAATGCTTGGTGAAAGTGTGTACAGAGCTCCAGGCTGCAGCTTCCAGGATGTCCCTGGTAGGGACTCCTCTGAGAAATGCAGTAGAGGTAGATGTAGCCCTAGTGGAATGTGTTCTTATCCCCTGTGGGGTAGGTTTTCCATGGTGCTTGTAGCAGAAATGGATGCAGTGTGCTATCCATTTAGATATGCTTTGCTTTGAAATGGTCTTCCCCTCTGCACCTGCAGCAAAGCTGACTAGCAGCTGGTCAGATTTTCTGAGAGGCTTAGTCCTGCCCAAACAGAATCTAAGCTATCTGTGCACATCTAGAGAATGCAGTATCCTTTCCCCTTTATTTTAAGGATTATGGAAAAAAGTAGGCAAATGAATTGACTGATTTAAAGCCATTTTAGACACCACCTTGGGCATAAAAGATGGCTTAGTCCTGAGGGAAACCCTGTCCGCATGGAAGATAATGAAGGGTTCCACTGCCGTAGGGGCCTGCAGTTCAGACACTCTTCCCACTGAAGTGATGGCTAGAAGTACAGCTGTTTTCCAAAAGAGGAATTTCAACTCTGCTGTAGCAGCCAGTTTAAAAGGGGGGGGGGTGTAAGTTTTTCCAATACAAAGTTAATGTCCCAGGCTGGATTGGGAGCTCTCCTGGGAGGTCTTAAATTTTTGGCCCCTCTAAAGAACTGTTTTGCCAGAGGATGAGTTAAGAGGGTTGGCTCAGTATTATAATGAGCTGAGATGGCAGAGGCATGAATCTTAATTGAAGAGAAGGATAGGCCCTTGTGGAGCATTTCTGGTAAGTAATCAAGTATATGAGGTAAGCTGGGCACAACTGTGCCCATCCCTTGAGAGTGGCTCCAGGAACAGTATCTTTTCCACTTTTCTGAGTATGATTTTCTAGTACTAGGCCTCCTTGCCTCAAGAATGACATCCAGCACCTGCTTACTGAGGGCTGCTAGAGGCCTGAAGCTGAGGGTGCAGAATTTGGCCCCCCTGCTGGGACAGCAGGGAAGGGGTCTGAGGCAGGTGCCATGGTTGTAGCACTGTCATACTGCTCAAAAGAGGATACCAGTGCTGGTGTGGCCAGTCTGGTGCAATCAGGATTGTCCTTGGCTTGTCCTGTTTGATCTTTAGTAGAACCTTCGAGAGGAGAGGCAGAGGGGGAAAGGCATAGACTGTGAGGCTTTCCCAGGAAAAGGACAGGGCATCCACCTTCCAAGCTTGGCTGTGGGGAGTTCTGGTGCAGTATTTGTTCAACTGATAGTTCTGAGGGGCAGCAAACAGGTCCACCTCTGGTGTTCCCCATCTGTTCCCCAAAAGTTTGAATATTTTGAGTTCCAGTTATCATTCGTGTGGGTCCATGAGATTTCTGCTTAAGTCGTCTACCAGTGAATTTAGTTTGCCTGGCAGGAACTGAGCTTGTAGGTGCACTTGGTTGCTCAAGGCTGTGTTCCACAGAGCCATGGCGAGTCTGCAGAGTGGGTAGGAATATGTTCCCCCCTGCTTGTTTATGTACCACATAACTGTGGTTTGTCTTTCTTTACCAATAGTTGTCCTGGAAGAATACTGCCTTTGAAGGCTGTCAGAGCATTCTGTACAGCTATCATTTCTTTTTGACTGATATTCAGGTGCATCTGCTTTGGGTTCCATTTGCCCTGAATGCACTGCCCTGCCATGTGAGCCCCCCATGCATAGTTTGATGCGTCTGTTGTTAGGGTTTGGGCGGCAGGGAGTAGAGTGAGAGTCCCTTGGTGTGGTTGCAGGCCTCTGCCCACCAAAGGAACTCTGCCCTTAGACACAGAATGATAGGAAGTATTGTTTCCAGGTCCTTCCAGGCTGTGGCAATGTTGAGTCCAAACACTTTTTAGATACCATTGAAGTTTCCGCATATGCAGTTTTGCATATGGAATTAACAGAATGCAAGAGGCCATGAACCCCAGAGCTTGCAGTATTTTCCTTGCAGATAGCTGGGTCTTTGTGGCCAGTAGGTTACATTTGTCATATAAATTTGTTTCTCTGGAGTGAGGAATGCCATCTGGGAAGCTGTGTTCAAGCTTGGTCCCAGGAATACAATCTGTTGGCAGGGTACTAGGTGTGATTTATTTTCATTGCTAGTGTACCCCAGTGAGGTTAGAAGTCTCTTTACAAATGCCAGGTGCTGTAGTAGCAAGTCCTGACTTTCCGCCTGAATCAGGCAATCATCCAAATATGGGTAAATCTGAATACTTCTCTACTTGCAAAAAGTAATGGCTGGAGCTAGGTACTTTGTGAATACCCTGGGCACAGTAGATAAGCCAAAGGGAAGTGCAGAGAACTGATAGTGCATAGAGCCTGCCCTGAAGTGAAGGTATTTCCTGCAAGATTCCCTTATGTGGATGTGCAGGTAAGCTTCTTTTAAGTCTAGGGTTGCTAGTCAGGCATCCTTGGCTAGCATAGGAAGCAGCTGTTGGAGAGATAGCATTTTGAATTTTGGAACCACCAGAAAGGTGTTGAGAATAGATAAATCCAGGATAGGATGCCAGGAGTTCTCTTTTCTGGGAACCAGGAATAGTCTTGACTAAAAGCCTTGTCCACTTTGTTCTGCTGGGACAGGTTGAATAGCCTTGATGCTGAGGAGAGAATCTGACAGGATATAATTTACCTGTCGTTTATTCATAAAATTTATTTTTATTTTTATTGTTATACTATAACATTGGTTTGATGTAAAGACAGAATAAAAATAAAAATGGAAAATAACATAAAAATCAGTTTTATATACAAGAAACATGATTATACACAATCCACATATTTTTTTAAATTTTTAGATAGCATTTTTGTTTTTTTTTGTTCAAGTATCAATCAATGGCTGGGGTTTTGTTAATTTTTTAATGGTTTTAAAATTTGTTTAAAAAATTATAATCAACTTAATTGTCAATTTACGTGATTGTTCTTGTGTACCTGTGGTTTTTCTGTTTGTCTTTGAGTTTATTTTGATCATATTTATTTTACATAAAACGAGGCTATTTATTGTTGGCGTGGTTACAAATTATTGTTATGGTTTATTATTGTGGTGCCCTGGTGCCTTATTGTGAGCTGATAGAGACTTGCTTCCTATTCTGTGGACTTGCTTTTTCATTTTTTTTTTTTTTATTTTTTTTTTTTGGTGTTTGTTGTTATGATCCAGTTCGGTTGTTTGTTGTTGTTGGCATGAGGTTGGGTAGTCCTGCAGAGGAAGGGAGCTAAGGCAGCTTACGGGCCAGTTAACTAATTTGATTCAATTGCTAACCTCACTGTTAAGTAACAAATTTTATCCAAAACCCACTGGGACAGGGGTTACAAACAGTTATCAAAACCAACAAGACCTGTTGCAACTTGTTGGTACAAGTAGCCGCCGGTACAGTCCGAGTGCACAGAGGCCAAGAGCCGAGCAAGGTATTTCCGGGTACCAGCGATTCTCAGGGACGGCGTCTGCGGATTTTTTCTGATTTTTTTGAGAGAACACGTTCCTCCGGGGCGGCGTTCGGGATTGACGTTAACAGAAAGGGCACGAGAATTAAGCACCAGATGTTGAAATTGCAGTCATGGCCGGATACATCAGCGGGCACTTCAATCTTCTATTCCAGTTCTTCTCTTCCCTGTCATCAGCGGTTATGAATCCATTTACCTTCCATTCTGACTTCTGAACAACAAACATATGAACAGGGACATGATGATTTTTTGGAGGAGTATTCACACAGAACAGGTTTGGTTTAGATAACGCCTTTTTGGATTTTGGGACACATTATACACAACCAGAACAGTTTACAGGAGTTGGTTTTAGATAATGCCAATGTGAAGGTTGGTTGTGACTCCAAGTTCCTGTGATGAAAGCTTTCAAGGTGGAAAATTATTCATGATGAATATGTGTTGATTTGCTTCAAAGACATTCAAGGACCCTGATCAAATTAGAAATGTAAAAATGCTCAATGTCAGATTTTAAAGCATAAAGAAAAATCAACATTAAAAATATTCTGAGAATGATTTGATCACTTTTGTGATGTAATTTACAATTCAAATTGTTTGTATCATGAATCACACATAAATAAATATATTGACATTCGTAAAAGAAAACAACCTCAACCCCAACAAATTACCCAGGGAGTCAGACATAAATACAAAGAATCAAGGGAGAACCCAGAATACAAGGAGGGCAACCAGCCCCAGCAGAATTCTATCAGAAGGGTCTACCCACCCAGAGGGCCATAATGCCCTGCACCCCATGCTGAGGCAGCAACTGTAAGGAACAGGGTTGGGGTGGAAGGGGTTGGGTATACCCATTTAGGAGAGGGGGGGAAACCAAAAAGGGCGACCAAGAAGGAACAGCTGGGGTACACGGCAGTTCATAAACAGATTTTCCGAGGGCAATGGTGGGTCAGGTTAGGAGGGAAGGGAGGGTGGGGGAATCAGGAACATTATAGTAATATTATCACACTGTAAATATTTTGGGTTACTTACAAAATTCATGGGTATTGTTCCAATACACATATACAATTAATTAACAATTCGCTATACATTTGCAGTTATCAAACAACTGCAATTTCCAACATTTAATTGGATATTTGTTCCTGGATACATTGTTGTTAAAAAGTCCAGTGCCTAATCCGTAATCTGAAAATTATCAGCCAAATGTTATTTTCCAACATTTATTTGAGTTGAACCAGTTTGTTCAAAGTTTGTTTTGAACAAGTCCTTAGTTCATCCAATTAACGCGAGTTTTTACATGAAGAATTGAAGTATAGAATTGAAAAAGAAAAGTAAATTGAAAGGGTGGGGCAATTGTTCTAATGAGCCAGTGATGAAGAGCAAGTACATGATGCACCTATATACCAACAACATTAGGGTCTTCCTATGAAGGTCTATATGAGGCACTCTGTCAGGTTGACATTAGTCTATATGAAATATAGGACCAGGAGGTCATTGAATTTACATCCTTTTCTTGTCTCTTTCAACCATCAGTACATCCCTTTCACACTTGGTGTACCTTAATACAAGGACATCTTTTGATGACCCTCCCACCATTATGGGCATTGCTCTTTCTCTAAGTTTCATTCAACCAAAAACTTTCTTGATTGGAGGGTACTAAAATCAACTACGAGCCTTATTTAGTTCCCTCTCTCTAATTGGGGCTAAGTATTAGTAATAAGATTCAACCTCAAGCTAAATTGTATTGGAAACTTAAACAGGTGTGGGGCAGAGAGCCTTATTTAGTTAAGGACTCTTGGCAATTTTTTGACTCTATTTGTTCTTAAGTATTATATACCAAAAACAGTATTTATGAATTGGGTCTTGGCTCTGTGGGAATAGAAATGGACTACAGGTGGTGGGGTGAAGGCTGTGGGAATGTACTGGTTGAGGTAGGAGAAAACATGAACATGATGTGAGTTGGGATGGTGACCTGTTGGAACAAGTTAAGTACAAAAGGTTTGGTTAACATTGAACTATAAACACATTCCTGGGGGTTATCTGGGGGCCAATTTTAGGCCCAATGAGACCATTCATATTATAAATTTATACCATTAGTACAGATAGTTTTTTAAATTTCAGGTTTTGTCAGTGAAGAAATCATTATACCAGATTCCTGGATGACATCTGCATTTTTTGGGTAGGAGTATGACCCACATAGGAGTTTTAGTTACATAGGTCCACCACTAGTTTTTTAAAAGTTCACCCGCGTGATCTTGGACTTTCGATTCCACTATATGGCCGTTACCATTAAGCAGACCGATCTTTCAATAAACTTTCCACAGTTATACCAAGCAAGTCCATGGACAAGGGCACCTATGGATTTCAGTTCCCACAGTAAAACAAGAAAAAGATCATTTAGAAGGACAAGATGAGGGTTTCACATTATGACATCTCAGGACCATCTTTTCAATAAATTTTCAATAAAGTTGTAGATCAGTTACTACTTAGAACAAGAATATTTAAGTAAATAGATGATTCTACACATAGTTGAAAAGGAGGTGCAGACAAGAGTTGACCACAAGATTTACAAAGATTACTACAACTCACAGAATATAGTATAAAGCAGGGGTTACAGTGTTAAGAGAATTTGTAGGATGGGGCCTACAGGTTATCAAGAAAATATAGTGAAAGGACAACAAGGTTCAAACATTATTCTAAAAAGGGCACATAGGAATAAAGAGATTTGAGATACAAAAAACTAATAAAAATGATTTGTTCTAAAAAGGATTTTATAATTGGTTACAATTTTAAGAGTTGTTCAGACATAATTGTGCCTGTCATGTGTGTAAATTAGAAATAGAAACATTGAGATTTGGACAGAGTTTTAGAATTGTTTAACACGGAAAGTATTAACAAGCTATGTGGAGGACAAGTTCTCTAGGATTTCAGAGTGTAGATTTAGACAATTGTATGTCCTAATGACTGTCATGACTTGTTGGCCTTGTGCCCAGGGGTGAGACATGGACAACTCCGTGAGACATAGGAGACACATTGGCAGATGTATGAATTTTTTTATATGATATTAGGCTTAATAAGATACATATAATGTGTCCAGGGAGCTTTTACTATTTTGTCCCAGGACATTGTTACAAAGATCCTGGGGGTCCATCAATTACAATTTTTGTTAGGCCATGGGAGACACATTACTTTTGAATCCTGGACAATCTAAAATTAAATTTTCCATGGAAATAAAGCTAAAATTTATTTTTATTTGAAAACTTTATCTCACAACAGGATATAATTTACCTGTCGTAGATAGATAAAAAATTGTTGTTTTAAACTAATAAAATATTGTTTTATTTGTTATGACAATTTTATAACAATAAATAAATGGAACAAAAATTTGAAAAATCAGTTTATATGTTTTATTATGATTAGTCTTTATACATTTAATATAAGGGTTTATTTTTTATTTTTGTTTGATTTTAATTTGAAGCATCAAAAATTGTCAATTTTAGTGTTAATCAACTTTATTGTTATATTTTTGTTACTTTTATAAGTTTCTTAATCAACTTAATTTTGATGAAAATTTGCGACACCTTGTGTGTTAGTGATTGTCGTTTTTTTTTTTGTTTTTTGATTTTTTTTATTTTTGTGGTTTTGATGAATACTATATTGTTGGCGCTTATAGAGTACATCTGTTTGGCGTATGCGATCATTTAAATTTGTTTTTTTTTTTTTTTTTTAGGAGCCTTTTTTGCCTTATTGTGGGTGTTTGAGGAGAGAAAGTACTTGCTTTTGGGCCTCCGGCCCACTGGTTTGGGGGGAGGTCTGCCCATCCACTTAGGGTTGGGAGTGAGTGGAAGTGGAATCTGTATCCTAAGGAAACAATGTTTAAAACCCATATGTCTTGGATAATGTATTCCCAGTTTTTTGCATGCGGGGCAGGTTTTCCTCCTAAAGGTGCAAGCACTTGAGCAAGGCTTGGGGGAGTTAATGATAAGTCATTGTGCAAGTTTACTATAGGGGGTGGCTTACTACTCCCCGTTTTGGAAGTGGGATTACATCACTGCTTAGATCTGTGCATAACCTGAGACTGAAGTCTTGGTGGTCTGTTGCCCCTGGGTTTGGACTGAGAAGGCCTGGAAGGGACTGGAAAAAACAGTTCTTTGAAGGCCAATGCCTACTGAATCTAGGTGGCTGTACTTGTAAGAATTCTATAACAGTTTGCACAGATTTAGCTTTCTCCTCCATTCTTTTGAGAACTTCTTCTGCTTTATTGCTAAATAGGTGCTCTTGGTTTAAGGGTGCATCCAGTAAGTTTGCTTTGATATTATCTGGCAAGTTTTGCTCCTTAAGCCAAGCATGCCTTCTAAGAACAGACCAGGTGATGGCAGCCCTATAAGATGCTTCTAAAGCATAAAAACCACACTGCAAAGTATGTTTACCAACTTGGTCAGCAGAATGCATTAACTCATGTAAATCTTTGTGTTCTGCACAGTTGGGAATCAACATTATTTTCTGTTTAATTAGCCCTAGAATATGCTGCTGATACTTTAACATATGAAACTGGCAATTTAAAGCCCTAATGGCCAGAGTAGCACAGGTGTATACCTTCTTATCCCATTTGTCTAAAGCCCTAGAATCCCTGTCAGAAGGGGTAGGATTCTTGGAAGTAGTAGCCTTAATGCCTTTTGGTCCTTGGGAAATAGTCTCTGGATCCGCAGTAGGATTCTTGAAAAGGAATTTGTGAGAGTCAGGTACTCTATAGTACCTGTCAGGTTTCCTGGGAGCTGGAGGCAAAGTATCTAGGGTAAGGCTGGATTCCAAGAAAACATCATCTACAATCTCCAGAACAGGAGGGATAGCTAGAGGCCTGAGGTGAGGCAGGTTTAAAAATTCCCTGAGTCTCTTTCGGGACTGAGAGTAGTCCTGGCTTTCCCTGCAGAAATACTCCATAAGGGTATGCAGGGTTTCACCAAAAGAAAAATCTTCTGGAGGGGAAGTAGAGAGAATGGAATCCTCTGCATCAGAATCCTCATATGTAGATAAGAGTATGTCCTGTTAGTCAGAAGGAACAGGGACATCAGATTCCTGATCAGAAGAATCAGAAGGAAAATTAGTTCTAGGTCTCTTTGAGGAGGAAGCCTGGCTTCCCCTAATTAAGGTAATAAGGTCTTCAGTCATTCTAATCATTTATTTTTGAGGCCTGTTGGCCTGAGAATGCACTTTGGTCATCGGTTTCCTAGGTGTAGTGCGAACTTTTGGCCTGAGAAATTCAGTATTTTTGGATTGAAACGAAGTCGTCAGTTTAATATGAAAATCGGTAGGCCTGCATACACCCTCAGAAGCCGGTGCCTGCACAGCGGCTCCGGACCCATCCAAGGTAGAGACATCCACAGGTTCCATAATCGAAGAAGCATGTCGCGGCTCACCAGACTCCAAATGCATCTCAGTAGAGGCCTGCAAATTTGTAGAAGCGAGTATCAGGGGCTGCGAAAGCACCTCACTGATTACCGGCGGACTGGCGACTAGCTTAACGGTAGTGTCATCGGCAGTTTTGAACATATGCGGTCTGTCTCTGTCTTTATCCTTATGTTTTTTTCGGAAGAGGGACGTCGTAGCCTGGGCCTAAACAGGTGACACAGTAAGAATGAAAATCTCTATGAGGTATTTCCTTTCCACAGGCAAGACAATTATTAATTTTTTCTGACATCGGTTAGAGCAAGAAAAAAGGATCCCAATGGGGTACTTATCTTTTAGAAGACTTCAGGTCTGAAACTTGAAACGAAAATTTCAGGAGACGGCCAACCGGCACTTGCGAACTGCTTCTGCTTCAGGCACCACACGGTAAGAAAGACTGATGTAATGGCATCGGCTGCATGTTTTATATCCTTGACGACCTGACGTCATGGAAGAAGCGACAGCATCCGACACAGAAATCCCAAGACTCTGGTATTCAGGCTGGCTGAGCGCTACCTGCAGGCAGATAACCCAAATGTGATGACTGCAACAGTGAAACACAAAGAACACCGTTACATGTTTTGCAGTTGTATAACAGTAATTGTTTATTTGTCCAAGTATACAGTTGGTTCCTATACCAATGCATGTTCTCATGGGGTCCCTTAGATGCTGCCATACAGCAGTGGTGGGACAGTACAACATTGAAAATGTGCAGCAAAGATAAGGCAGTATAGAAACAGTGGATTATTGCAACTGCAGTTCAGCTGTGCTCTGGCACTGCAGTACAGGGTAAGGCAACATGCCACCAGTGGAGCACTGCAGTAGGGCCAAGGCAGTACACTACCAGTGGAGCACACAGTACGTATAAAGCAGTACATCACCAATCAAGCACAGCAGTGGGGCTAAGGCAGTACGTCAAAAGTGGAGCACTGCAGTGAGGCTTTGGGAGTACATCACCAGTGGAGCACTACAGTGGGGCTGAGGTAGTATACTACCAGTGGAGCACAAAGTAGGTATAAAGCAATATGTCACCAGTTGAGCACGGCAGTGGGGTAAAGGCAGTATGGCACCAGTGGAGCACTGCAGTAGGGCTGAGTGCAGTAGGGCTGAGGCAGTATGCTAACAGTGTAGCACTACAGTAAGGCTAAGGCAGTACACCACCAGTGGGGCACTGCAGTAGGGCTAAAGCAGTATGCCACCAGTGGGGCACTGCAGTAGGTCTAAGACAGTATGTCACCAGTGGAGCACTTCAGTAGGCCACCAATGGAGCACTGCTATAAGGCTAAGGCAGTAACTCACCGGAGGGACACTGCAGTAGGGCTTAGACAGTATGCCACCACTGGAGCACTTCAGTAGACCACCAATGGAGCACTGCTATAAGGCTAAGGCAGTAACTCACCGGAGGGACACTGCAGTAGGGCTAAGGCAGTATGCCACCAGTGGGGGAACTGCAGTAGGGTTAAGGCAGCACAGTAGCACTGCATGGGCTCCTGCCTGCGTGACAGGTGAACCGTCAGACTGTAATGCTCTGCTTGTGTGAATGGGTGCTTAAACTAGAAGCCTGACAGCGAAAATAACACCCTTCTCTTTCAGAATGGCATTAGAAGCTGCTCAGGTAGCCAATTAAGACACATTTGACAGCATGACAGGAATGTATATGTCTGGAATAACAAAGTCTACATTTTTGCTGTGATACCATGCAATACACACAGCCACATCCAGCACTGGTGGTAAGGAAATGAGACTACATTTTCCATGGACTATACAAAGAATAGTAAACCTGGCGATCTGAGCACTCATTGCCATTACTTGTATTAAAATATGCAACCTACATGCTAAGGGCTTAATGTGTTACAAACCACAGATTTATATCCCTGTCCTACCCCCTGAACATTCCTGTTTACCACTTCAAAAAGTCAAATGGCTTCCAATGACAGCACATGTATTAGCAATGTTAACCTCTCTAACTTTTAAACTCTTCCACATGGACTACTGACAACTGTAGCTCAAAGACCAAAAATCTCAAGACCAAGAGGGTGCTAAAGCTACTGATACCAAACTCTGGACTCATTACTGTAAGAAAAAGCCTTAATATGACTACAACAGAAACCTGGAATTAGCTACCTGCTCAATGCAGGAGTAAAGAGAGGAATTCAGCCCAGGACTATTTCAATATTCAGCCAAAACTTTTAAGAGTTATTGCTGCAGGAAAAATAGCTGTGCAGTATTAGCCTATTCCTGTGCCTTTCTTTATCTGTATGTCCAGTCTCAACAATACGATTCCATGTTGTCTGTAACTGCTTTATAAATATGTAAATGTTCTACTCTGCTACTTGAGTATGTATGTGAATTAATGCATTCTTCATCAATGTGTTACATCACTCTGAGTTTTGTCTTTTTCATACGTATCATTTTGTAACCTGTATGAAAAAATGCAATAGTCCATATGATTCTATGAAACACTTACATATGCCTATCATGGATAGTAGCTGAAAAGGGTCCATGGACCAGTTCCTCTATCCAGGTAACAAATACAATTCAAAATAAAGTTTGAAGACTAAACTTGCCATTTGTACATAAGAAGTGAAATGTATAGCAGGCACCTTTGGCCTCACTTAGTGTCCTGAACTGTGTCACAGCTAGGACAGGACAGTAATCACTGCAGTTATGCTGAACACTAATGCAGAACCATTTTAATTTCCTCATAAGTATTATGGCTAGAGGGACTATAAGTACGGTTAAAGCTATGCGACCTACAATGCAGAAGGGACCAGTCTGGTAGTCCATCTGGTCCTGTCTGCCATGTTTTAAAAGAAGTCTGTCATTTTTCACCACTTCTTGTGGAGGAAATACCGTGTTGGTGTTCGCGTTCAAATGGGCCACTGGGTTAGCAGAGTGTAAACCCTAGTCTGTCCAGGCACTGGAAGGTGTTCATAGGTTCATAGATTGGTACTAGTCTATCGGCCCTAGGGCCTATACAAGCCTAGCCATAACAATTCCCTGGCTATTACTTCCCACAGTATTTACTTCCCAGGACCCCTGTCTAGCAGGGCAACTGACGTGATCCCCGGGGTGAATTTCCTAGCTCCCATCCAATCATCAAGGTTCCTTTTGAAGAGGGACAAAGAGGCGCTCTGCTTGACATGTATGGGCAGTCTACTCCAGAGTCTGGGGAGTTTCTGGGCCAGCAACCTATCCCTCCAGCATGTTTTGTTCATTGTGATGACGAAGTTTAGATCCCTGGAGCGTGTGGCTCTGAGAGATTGGGATTTCTTTAAGTGTAGCATGTCCAACAGCTCTGGGTTTGACATGGCCTTGTATGTTAAGCAGAGATTGCCTCTGAGTAGACGATATGCGACAGAGTATAGCTGGAGTTTTTTTAGATGGTCAGCACAGGGCATCTGCTTTAGGCCTGTGATTCTTTTAGTGAGGTATTTCTGCGGCCTTTCCAGTTGTTGCAGTTGACTTGAGAGGTACATACCAAACGGGTGCTGTATTCTTTTTTTCCATAATAAATCTTTATTGTTATATACTTTTCATACAAAATTATAAAATACAAAATACTAACTAACACTGTAACAATCACACCAAACAATATATAATATTTACAAGAATGCTTCCATATAAGACATTAGAAATATAAGAAAAACATAAGAATAATTAGTAAGTTTCCAATATTGAACAGTTTGATTAGACATTTCTCTCCAAGTATAGCAATGATTATTACTACCTTCAATTCAAAAGTTTTATGCTAATATAATATTAAATATCTGTTCCCAAATTTTTGGATTATGGGGTGCTGTATTCTATAATGGGTCTAATGAGAAATGAGTACAGTGGGACAATGACCTCCTTTTTTCTGGATGAAAAGCCGTTAGTGATGAGGTGTGCCACATAGAAGGATTTCCTGACTGTTGTGGCGATGTGGTTATTGAAGGTGAGACCACTGTCCACCTGTGTCCCTAAGTCTCTTATCACACTTTTGGTGTTTAGTGTACTGCAACTTATGTGGTAATTCACGGGTACATGTTTTTTCCCAAAGGGGATAACTATACATTTCTTGGCATTGAGCTTGACCCCATGGCTCTGGCACCAAGCATCTGTTTCTGTAAGGCCCTTTTGTAGAATATCCACATCATTTGGGGATTCAATAATGGCTCCCAGTTTGCAGTCATATGCAAACTTTGTTAGCCAGAGTCCCTTAGTGTTGGCTTGTACTTCAGAGAAGTAGATGCCAAATAAGAGCAGTCCCAGGACTGAACCCTGACGTACTTCACTTGTCACTTGTCTGGAGCTGGATTTGGAGTTGGCTACTTTTACAGTGTGGGTTCTGTAAGTAAGCCAGTTGACAACCCATTGAGTGACATAGGGATTAATGCCCAGCTTAGTAAGTGTATCTATGATTCCAGAGTGGGAGATGGTGTCAAAGGTCTTGGTGAGGTCCAGACAAGTGTGTAATTTAGAGTCCACTGTATCTCCTCTAAAGACTTAGTTTGGATGAAGACGCCATGCAGGTAAGGGTAAACAGGGATACTCTTTGTTCTAGAGTATATTACCACTAGGGACAGGCATTTGAAAAACACTATGGGCACAGCAGCTAAACCAAAGGGCATGGAGGTAAACTGAGAAAACATCCACCCATTGTATTGCCTGTGTGTTTTGAAAGCTGGATTAAACAGGTGGATGTCTTTGAGGCCTGGTGTAACTAGGAGTGCTTGAAGGCTTAACATGTGTAACAGTGCCAACATTCTGAACTTTGTGACTTTCAAAAATGTGTGTAGTCTTGACAAGTAGAGAATAGGTTTCCAGGTTCTATCTTTCCCTGACAACAGAAAAAGTCCAGAATAAAAAAGTATTTTGTTTCCTGTGTGTGGTGTACCTTTTCTATGGTCCTTTGGTTTAGCATTTCTTCTGTATGTGGTTTTACTAGGTGCTCCTCTTCTTTGGTGGCTCCTGGGATTTCCCCTTTTGAGGCTTAGATAAGAACTTAAGTCTGATCTCCTGGAGACAATTTTTGGACCCATAGGTCTGTGTTAATGAGATGTCATTACTGACACCTGTCCTGGTGCTTGAGTAGAGATGCTGAGGGGATCAGAGAGAGTTCTGGAGGTTGGGAAGGGAGGGAACTGGTAAAGTTACAGCTGCTCCCTATTGGTAAGAGGGGCCCCACCTTGCTCTATCTCTTTTCAACACTGTTGTAGTGCTTAGTGCCAGTAAAGTTGAAAAGAATTTAGCATGCAGAGGTACACCTCCCCTTGGAAGACAGCAATAAGAAAATCAGAGAGGCTATATAAGGGAATGGGGTGCCCCAATGAGTAAAGGGTAAGTTACTCCCCAAGGTCAATAAGTGTACCTGTTCCACACAAGCTTTCGCTGGGGAAGGGAAGGGCTGATTACGATTTCCAGTCATGATCAAATGGGCCATAAGGCTCTAGCCCATTTCAACAGTGCCCAGCTCCCATGTTCCTGGAACAAATGGGCCAACTGGGCATCTACAATGGAGATATCAGGCAAGGTCCTTGAGGGGTGAAAAAAAGTGCACAAAGCAAAGTACTGGCACATTTTTTATGACGGTTTGGGCTTTGCACTGACACAGTATGAGTAGCATGGTAGGTTTTTCAACACAAGAAAAAGTACAGTTTTGTACCTACCATAAATGTAGATGTCCGATAGGTATGCATCTGCAGTCATCACATATGGGTTGTCCTGCCTCAGGCAGCCCTTCGGTCGGCCGGATTCCAAAGTCTGGGTCCGGCATCGGCTGATGTCGCCCTTTCCCCGATGTCAGAGCGCCTGGGGTATAAAAGCGTCAGCCGACGCCATCTTCCTCAGTGTTTCTTGCCCCAGATGCCAGGTGCCCTCAAAGGAAGGCTAAATTTGGAGAAATGCAATAAATTCCAAACATGCACAGAAATATATATATATATATATATATATATATATATATATATATATATATATATATATATAAAACAAATACACCATAATAGATAACCCCAGCTAGCTATGAGAGGGAAAAGTACCCAATAATTACCAAAGAGGGGAAGGAGGGAGGGTAAACCTGACTGCAGATGCATACCTATCGGACATCTACATTTATGGTAGGTACAAAACTGTACTATGTCCTTCAAGGATGCATCTGCAGTCATCACATATGGGTAGAATACCACAGCTAATCTGGGGGTGGAGGATCTATGTAAAGGATGGTGTAGCTAAAATGCCCTGCAGGACTGCCGTAGCAAAGCCTGCTCTGGATCTGGAATATAAAGGTAAATTGTAATGCTTGGAAAATGTATGCATGGAGCTCCATGTAGCAGCTTCTAAAATGTCCTTGGTAGCCACCCCTCTTAAGAAGGCTGTGGAGGTGGCTGTGGCTCTGGTGGAATGAGGTCTAATGTTAGCTGGCACAGTTTTTCCATGAAAGGAATAACAAAAACAAATGCAATTCCCTATCCATTTTGAAATTGTCTGTTTGGAAATTGCTTTTCCTTGTGCACCAGCAGCATATGCTACCAACAGCTGGTCAGTTTTTCTGTAGCTTTTAGTTCTGTCCAAGTAGTAGCGCAACTGTCTGTGTATGTCCAGGGTGTGCAGAAGTTTCTCGCCTTTGTTTTGAGGATTTGGAAAGAAGGTAGGCAGGTGAATAGTTTGGTTTAATGAGACCCTGGATACCACCTTTGGCATAAATGAAGGATTGGTTCTCAATGAGACTCTGTCCTGATGAAAAATAAGAAATGGCTGTACTGCCATGAGGGCCTGTAACTCA
The DNA here is from genome assembly GCF_019279795.1 of Protopterus annectens. Taxonomy (NCBI): domain Eukaryota; kingdom Metazoa; phylum Chordata; order Ceratodontiformes; family Protopteridae; genus Protopterus; species Protopterus annectens. The sequence goes on from NC_056739.1 coordinate 739,864,449, forward strand.
GATATTCTTCTTGCTGAGGTTATGGCCAGAAGGAAGGCGGTCTTCCAAGACAGGAACTGTAGTTCTGCAGATGCTGCTGGTTCAAAGGGAGACCGAGTTAGTTTTTCCAACACGAAGTTAAGGTCCCAAGTAGGCACTGGAGGTTTCCTTGGAGGACTGATGTTTTTAATTCCTCTTAGAAACTGTCTTAGGAGAGGATGAGAAAAGACAGGAGGATCAGTATTGTACTCTGCTGAAATTGCTAAAGCATGAATTTTAATGGAAGAGTAAGACAGGCTATTGTGGAGCATTTCTGCCAAGTATCCCAGGATATGTGCCATGTTCATCACTGTCGCATCTAGGCCCTTTGTGGTGCTCCAAGTGTGAAATCTTTTCCATTTTGCTGAATATGCCTTTCTTGTGGAAGGCCGGCGAGCTTCCATGATGATATCCTTCACTCTCTTGGATAGCTTATCCTGAGGAGGAGTCAAGGTATTTTCCAGGCTGTTAGTTGCAAGGTTTTCAGGTTGGAATGCAGAGTTTTGTAATTGTGCTGTGTCAGGAGAAGTGGCCATTGAGGAAGAGGCCATGGTTTCGTGCATGACATGCTCTTTAACAGTGGGTACCAGTGCTGTCTTGGCCAGTCCGGAGCTTGGTCATTAATGGAAGAGGTGGAAATGCATACACTGTTAGAGTTCTCCAGCTGAAAGATAAGGCGTCCACTTTCCATGCTTGTGGGTGGTATGTCCTTGAGCAGAATTTCTTCAGCTGATGATTGTGGGGGGAGGCAAAAAGATCTATGTCTGGCCTTCCCCATGATTGTGTTATCTGTAGGAAGATGTCTGGGTGCAGCATCCATTCGTGTGCATCCATGATATTTCTGCTTAAGCTGTCCGCCAGTATATTGTCTTTTCCTGGCACAAACTGGGATTGTAGCTCTATATTGAGTTTCAAGGAAAGTTCCCATAGATTCATTGCCAGTCTGCAAAGAGGGTAGGAATGGGTGCCTCCTTGCTTGTTTATATACCACATAACTGTGGTGTTGTCTGTCCTTATTAGCAGGTGGCCTTGATGCAGAAAGAGTTTGAAGGCCTCGATTGCATGTATCACTGCCAGCATTTCCTTTTGGTTTATGTGCATGCGTAGCTCCTTTTGTGACCACAGTCCTTGAATACATCTGCCCTCCATGTGTGCTCCCCAACCGTGGTCTGAAGCGTCCGTTGTAATGGTCTGGCTGGCTACTGGCTTGCTGAAGGGCAGACCCCTGTTTGACTGGCTTGCTTGAGCCCACCACAGAAATTCCTTTTGGAGGCATGGAATGAGTGGGATCAAAGTTTCTAAGCTGTGACTGTGCTGAGTCCATAAACTCCTTAGGTACCATTGTAGCTTCCTCATATGCAGCCTTGCTTGTGGAATCAGAAGAATGCAAGAAGCCATGTGACCCAGGGCCTGCAGGATTTTCCTTGCAGTCAGCTGAGTTTGTCTTGTCAGATTCTTGAAGTAATCCGGTAATTGTCTTTGTTTTTCTTCTGAGAGAAAAGCCATTTGGGTGGTTGTGTCTAGATCCGCACCCAGAAAAGTTATTCTTTGGGATGGAACAAGTCTTGATTTCTGAATGTTGACTGTATATCCCAAGGACTGCAGTAGGTGGATGGCATAATTCAAGTCCTTTACCAAAGTTTGTTGGCTGTCAGCTTGTATAAAGCAGTCATCCAGATATGGGTATATTTGAATCCCCTGAAGTCTGCAGTGTGCAATTACTGATGCCAGGCATTTCGTGAATACTCTGGGCGCAGTAGATAAGCCAAAGGGCAATGCTGAGAATTGATAATGCTCTGAACCTGCAAGAAATCTGAGGTATCTTCTGCAACTTTGTCTGATAGGGACATGCAGGTATGCCTCCTTGAGGTCTAGAGCCACCAGCCAAGACTCCTTGCCCAGCATGGGAAGGAGTTGCTGTAGAGTCAGAATTTTGAATTTTGGCACAATGAGATAGGTATTCAGTGCGGACAAGTCGAGAATAGGCCTCCATTGATTTTCTTTTCTTGGAACAAGGAATAGTCTGGAATAAAATCCTTGGCCTTGTTCTGAAAGAGGAACCTTTTCTATAGCTTTCATTTCCATTAAGTTGGAGATTTGTTTCAAAGCCTCTGCCCTTTGATTTGGTGGCAGGTCTGGCATGCCTTTTCTTTTTGGCAATGTGTGAAAATGGAACCTGGATCCTCTGTCTATTATTTGCAGTGTCCATTTGTCTCTTGTAATACTGTGCCAACTTTCTGAGAATAAAGAAAGCTTTCCGCCCAAAGGTGCTTCTAATTGAGCCCTGGTTGGCGGAGTCAAAGCAAAGTCATTGAGTCTGTCCTTGTGCAGCAGTTGTAGGTCCTGCACTACCTCTTTGGTTGGGAGGCTGCCATTGACGTCCTCTGTAGGAGCCTCTAGCTTGCCCTCTACCTCTGGCACGCCTGTTCTTGCCTCTCTGAAATCTTTCTGTGTCCGGAAAGCATGGCCGGCCTTAGGCATAGGCCAACTAGGCAGCCGCCTAGGGCGCCGCTGTAGCAGGGGCGCTTTTCCAGTATTTATTTGGTGTAGATAGACCAGGTTGGGGGCACCTGGGTGGTGTAGGGGGGCGCTGTGGAGCCCTTTTGCCTAAGGCACCAGCTGACCTAAGGCCGCTGCTGCCGGAATGGACCAATTCTTGGTAGGCCAATTTCTGCTGAATCTTGGTGGTTGGACTTGTAGAAAATCTTTGACTGTTTGTACAGATTTTGCCTTTTCCTCAAATTTCTTTAAGACCTCCTGAGCAGTGGAGCCAAATAACTTTTGCTTTTCCAGTGGAGCATCCAGAAGCTTAGCTTTAACATGGTCTGGCAGAGATTGTTCCTTCAGCCAAGCATGCCTATGTATGACTGCACCTGTCATAGCTGACCTACATGAAGCTTCCAATGCATCATAACCACACTGTAAGAAATGGTTGCTAACCTGCTGGGAGTTATGTACCAGATCCTGAAGTGATTTGCGATCCAGGGGTTCAGGTGAAGGCAGTTTCTTATGCAATTCATCTAACAAATACTCTTGGTACTGTATCATATGAAATTGACAATTTAATGCCCTCATAGAAAGAGTAGCAGAAGTATACACTTTTTTACCCCATCTCTCTAAAGCCCTGGACTCCCTTTCAGAGGGGAGTGGATTTTTAGTAGTGGCAGCTGCAACCCCTTTAGGGCCCTGGGAAATAGTTTCTGGATAAGCAGAGTGGGCCTTGTAAAGAAAAAGATGCGAGTCCGGGACCCTGTAGTACCTATCGGGTTTGACAGGGGCCGGAGGAAGAGTGTCAGGGGTTATGCTAGACTCAGAGTACACATCATCAATGACATTCAAAACAGGAGGAATAGCCAAAGGTCTATGCTGAGGTAAATGCAGAAAAGTTCTTAATCTTTTCCTGGAATCAGAGAATTCCTGGCCCTGCCATTTGAAATGCTCTCTCATAGTGTGAAGGGTCTCCCCGAAGGATAGTTCTTCAGGAGGGGAGGCCGAGGGTATTGATTCCTCTGCATCAGAATCCTCGTAGGCCGAAAAAGCCTCCTCCTGGTAGTCCGAGAGAGCAGAGCCATCAGAGGCCTCCTCTGAGGAGTGGGGATCAGAAGGCTCAACCCTGGGCCTTTTGTCTAGAGGAGGTTGAGAGCCCCTATCCAGATGGGGTTGAGAGCCCTTAATTAAGGAAATGAGGTCCTCTGCTAAAGTTAGAATCTGTGAACTTGTAGAGGGTCCCTGAGGAATAACCCTGGGAGGCATAGCTTTTGTATGTTTAGCAGCTTTAGCCCTGGTGAATGCCTTTATGGACATGGATGCAGGAGGCCTAGCTGTACCACATGCTGGTGTAGTTTTGTCTAGAGGAATGGTGTCGGAAGTTTCCAAGACACCAGTTTCTGAAGGAAATTCAATAACCGACTCATCAGGGGCCTCCGGGGCCGAGGTTGTCGGTTGAGCGGTTTCAGGGGTCAGAAGTACCAAGGACTCTGTTTCAGCCGAGACCGAGACACTCGCGGTAGGCCCGACGTCTAAGAGTGTGTCAGTTGAAGGAAGCACAGGCTGAACAGGCCGAGACGTCGTGGTCTGGGCCTAGGCAGGGAAGGCAGTAAGAGTGGAAATCCGTATGAGGTATTTGATTCCCACAAGTTAAGCAATTATTAACTTTATCTGACATCGGCTGAGGCAAGAAAGAGTCCCCAACGGGGTACTTAGCTTTTGAAGTCTTCGGTAGCTGAATTACAGGAGCTGGCCGACCGGCACTTGCGAACTGCTTCTGCTTCGGGCACCACGCAGCAAGAAAGACTGAGGAAGATGGCATCAGCTGACGCTTTTATACCCCAGGTGCTCTGACGTCGGGGAAAGGGCGACATCAGCCGACACCGGACCCAGACTTTGGAATCCAGCCGACTGAAGGGCTGCCTGAGGCAGGACAACCCATATGTGATGACTGCAGATGCATCCTTGAAGGACATTATCCTGTAGCCAAGCTCTGTACTAGTCCCATCAACAAGATCCACAGCCTGGCACAACCACAAGTGGAGGGAAATGCATCTCTTGATCACTATCAGTACTACAAATGACAAGATAGACATCTGCACCTAAACAATGATACCATGGCTAAGTAACTATGTGCCACATTATTGTGTAAGGGCCAGGGTTCTGTAGACACCTGAATTCCAAATTATTTTCTTATCATGGTTGGTATGACATTAACAACACACACACACACACACACACACACACACACACACACACACACACACACACACACACACACACACACACACACACAAAACACATTTTCATTGTTTACTTGCATATTTTTGTTTGCTTACATACTATTAACACATTATTCTACAGCATTCAGGGCAGACTCTAAACTCATACTCATGACAGACAAAGGGATATTAATCACCTGTTAAGCCTGCCACTGTGTGTGCCAGTGCCCTGGAGCTACTCCTCACCTACATTCTTCCACTCTTATCCACTTTCTAAACTCTCCTAAATGCATCAGTTAAATTATAATCTACCATTCACTTAGGTCATTCATTCCCTGCATTACAATTTCTGTGAAACAGACTCATCTTTAAGCCCAAGCTGAGACTTGTATCCTTTACTTTCAATTGCTGCCCCTTCTGTCCCCAGCATCCTTTGTAATTTCTGATCTCATACAGCACTATCATATCCCATTATCCTCTCCTCGCTTTCATGGAAGAGTCCCATTCTACTCAATCTTCCCTCCTAATCCAGCCCACTGATCCCATAACCAGTTTTGCCACCCTCCCCTGTACTCTTTCCAGCAATGTAATTTCCCTTTATCTATATGGCTTGAAGAACACCACACTGAATTTCATTCCCTTAGAATGCATCCCAGCCTCAGGTTATCCTAGTATGATGCCCTTTCACTCAGTCCCTTTGCCCTGCTTCCCATAATGCACTGCACAATATTAATGTTGGTGCCTCTCAGAATACTTTAACTTCCAAATTCCTTCACTCCTTCAGACCTGCACAGTACAACATCGAGGATAACGCCTTTAAAATTTCAGATATGCACAGTACAACATCTAGGATCCAGATGCTATTAGTGAAGACTTCACATCTTAGTGGAATCATTGGTTCCACTGGCACATTGACCCAGGTGACCCAAAGTTAATTAATAGCTTGGAGTCCTGTTGACACTGATGTAGGATGGGAAAGGAGTGATGTGGCTTTGCCAACTCACCTCTCTTCAGCAGAAGGGTGTGGGAATGCATACTCAAGGAACATGGTCCAGTGGCTGAATACCCAGCAAGTACTGTATGCCCAAAGGAAGCACTACCTTCAAGGGGACAAGGCTGTCTTGAAAGGTTACATAACTCACTGAAGCAGATAACATGCAGTCATTGATGCCCATTGCACAATGAGTGAGTCTTCGGCATGGTACTGGGCATGGTCAGTGGGGTTAAGAACTTCAAGAAAAACCCCACTGCCCTTGGATTAATAGCAGCACTATTTTTCCATTGATTGGCCCAGGGGGTGTGAACAGCGCACAGGGCTCTTGCCTACTGAGGAAATTAATGGGCTAATACAGAGAGCAGAGGGGGGAGGCTCAATGGTTAGATTCCAAGACAGAAAAGAAAAAATTCCTGGATGCCAAGATATCCCAATATGCTTTAGGATGATGCTCTCAACAACCACTACCTTTTTCTTTATGTTGCATTCCTTCACCATTCTCTTAGCTTGTCATCATACCTCCTTAAGATATCAGGCAGCCAACAGACAGTATCCATTCACTAGCTCACTTTTCCTTCCCCTGCTACTCTGCTGCAATCCAGTTAGCTTGGACAGTTCCTGCTCTTTCTGGCTTCACTTTCAATCCCTTCTGTAATGGTGTCCTACAAAGAAACTTGTGGTCCCCCCATCCTAATCCTACCACCTCCTCCAGAAATAAGTCAATTTTAACTTAAGATACATTACAACCAACTGTGTTTGTGCTGCAGTAACTTGGGAATTCCTGTCAGGTTAACAGACTTGCTTGGAGCTAACAAGTATTTCAGTGGAGGCCACGGGATTACAATTACAACTCTACCTGGTACTGCACTACTTATATTTCATACTATCATACTTGTCTGTTAGCACCAATAAACCACATGGGTTTATTTATATGTTTGGAATTTTCAACATTATTACAGTATTACTTAACTACAAAACACAAATCAATACCATCTGCCATGTAACACAACATCAGTGCAAACTTATTCCTATGACAAAGGAGGGGAAAGGAAAACATCAAAAACATGAAACTCAGAGAAGCAGAAAAGGGCAAATGAGAGCAACTGCACTTTATGTATGGACCACCCCTCCAAAAGAAGCCGGGAAATTAAAATTCCAGCCCGTGTAATTGGTAAAGCCTGCACATGACTGGCCTTTGTCTGCATACAGAAAAGTCCCCGACCAGCTTTGCCATTTGTTCGTTAAATGTTATTTCTCATTGTAAGATCTGAATTAAACTACTATGCTTGCTGGGCTAACCATCCCATACTCCCTCCCTAACTGCTGGCACAGACTGCAACCTCTGCAAAACAGCTAATTGACTACAGACAATAATCACATGACAAGGTGCCTGCTATTTGGCACCACTCCTACACCCAAACATCAAAGACCCTCTGCCCCCTCAACTCCCCACACCAGACAGCTGGAGAAGAGATCCTATTTCATGCAGCAGCACAGATTGGGTGTGAAATAGCTTTTTGTTTCCTGTCACCGCCTGGAGCTGCCTGCATTCCTGACAGACTCCAGTGACAGCTAAGAAGGTTACAAAATCTGCTCACAATAGCACGCTTTTCTGAAAGGAGGGGTCAGTAAGGGCAGTTGCCTATGGAAATGTGTCAAATCTTGGCAAAAGAAAAACTATTTTTTTGTTCTGGACCCTTGCGCTTTCTTTTACCTAGAGGCCACACAGACAGCAAATGACAGGAAGAAAGAGCAAGCCTGAATGTGGGAATGCTGAGAAGAAAGGGGCTGTTACAGTAATCCCAGTTTCTGCAAATAGCTCCACCCTACTGTGCTGACATCTGATCTACATGCTGCTTTGCAATGACCTCTGATCTCAAAAAGGTCAGATACTTCATAATATAGCAGCCTCCTTGCTGGGCTCAGGAACAACAAAGCCTTTCAAAAAAATACAAGATCTCTGCCATTTCCCAACATAATTTTTAAATGAAATATTTTTGGAGATGTAATTAAATGTGGTGTTTTCTGATCTCCTAGTGTACTGACTAATGCTTTTATTATGGGTCCTTCCTCTTAACACCATCTGTAACTTATGCAGGCCTAACCCCTTAATAATTGTGAGGTACTCACAGCTCTCAATACCGATTTATTTAGTTGGTTAAGTTAGATGTTCTTCATGTTTCACTGTTGCAGTCATTACGTTTGGGTTATCTGCTTGCAGGTAGCCCTCAGTCAGCCAGATTATCAAAGTCTTGGGTTCTGCGTCAGTTGCTGACCCATCTTCCATGACGTCAGGTAGTCAGGGGTATGAAACATGCAGCCGACGCCATTACATCAGTCTTTCTTGCCGTGCGGTGCCCGAAGCAGAAGCAGTTCGCAAATGCCGGTCGACCGACTCCTGAAATTTTCGTTTTCGAGTTTCAGATCCAAAGTCTTCGAAAAAGCTAAGTACCCTAAATACCCCGTTGGGGATCCTTTTTCTTGCTCTTAACCGATGTCAGTAAAAGTTAACAATTGTATTTCTTGTGGAAAGCAAATACTTCACAAAGATTTTCATTTGTACTGCATTCCTTGCTTAGGCCCAGACCACGACATCCCTCGCTGTCAGTTTTGTGCCTTATTCAATCCTCAAACTATTTGTCATCGGTTTATTTTCACTTCTAACTATTTTGGTACTCGGTTCAATAATCCAGAAATGGCTTCGGTAAGCCATCCGACTAACGACATTCCGAAAAAAACGTAAAGACAAAGACAGACTGCATAGGTCCAAAGCTGCTGACGACACTTCCGTTAAGCTAGTCGCCAGTTCGCTGGTACTCAGTGAAGTGCTTTCGCAGCCCCTGATACCCACTACTTTAGATTCGCAGGCCTCTACTGGACCCATTTGGAGTCTGGTATACCACGCGATGCTTCTTCGTCTATGGAACCTGTGGATGTCTCTACCTTGGATGGGTCCGGAGCCGCTGTGCAGGCACCGGCTTCTGAGGGTGTATTCAGGCCTACAGACTTGCATATCAAACCGACGTCATCTTCTTCTTCAAGGCCTAAAACTCGATGCACACCTAGAAAACCGATGCCCAGACCACATGGTCAGGCCCCTATGCCTAAAAAACAAATGATAAGAATAGCTGAAGACATTATTACTCTAATCAGGGGAAGCCACTCTTCTCCATCTAACAGACCTTGAACTGATTTTCCTTCTGATTTTTCGGATCAGGATTCTGAAATTTCTGTTTCTTCTGATGACAAAGATTTGCCCTTATCTACCTATGAGGGTTATGATGCAGAGGACTCCATTCCCTCTGCTTCCCCTCCAGAAGACTTCTCTTTTGATGAAACTTTGCATACTCTTAGGGAGCATTTCCGCTGGGAAAGCCAGGATTACTCTGACTCCAAAAAGAGGCTTAGGGAATTCTTACTCCTACTTCAACACAGGCCTTTACTATCCCTCCTGTACCAGACATTGTAGGTGATGCCTTCATGGAATCTAGCCTGGCCCCAGACACTTTACCTCCGGCTCCCCGGAAACCTGACAGGTATTACAGAGTACCTGACTCACACAAGTTCCTCTTTAAGAATCCTACTGTGTGGATCCAGAGACCATTTCACAGGGACCCAAAGGCATTAAGGCTACTACTGTGAAAAATCCTACCCCCTCTGACAGAGATTCCAGGGCCCTGGACAGATGGGGTAAGAAGGTATACACTTCTGCTACTTTGGCCATTAGGGCCTTAAACTGCCAGTTTCATATGTTAAAGTATCAGCAGCATATTATTGGATTACTTAAACAGAAAATTATATCGATTTCTGACTGTGCTGAAAATAAAGAATTACAAGATTTAATATATTCTGCTGAACAAGTTGGTAAACATACTTTGCAATGTGGTTTTGATTCCTTAGAGGCATCTTGCAGGGCTGCTGTCACTGGGTCTGTACTTAGAAGGCATGCTTGGCTTAAGGAGCAAACTTTACCAGATCATGTTAAAGCTAAATTACTGGATGCTCCCTTAAACCAAGGCCGCCTGTTTGGCAACAAAGTAGAAGAAGTACTTAAAAAGATGGAGGAAAAAAGCTAAATCTATGCAAACTGTTAAAGATTTCCTGCAAGTACAGCCTCCAGATTAGTAGGCACTGGATTTCTAAGAATTGGTCCTTTCCTGTCTCTTCCACGCCTTCTCAGTCCAAACCCAGGACCAGCAGACCACCCAGGCTTCAGTCTCAAGGTACTCACAGGCCTAAGCAGTGGGGGGCTCCTTCTTCCAAAGCTGGAAGTGGTAAGACACCCCCCTATAGTACACTATCACAATGACTTAACCTTAAACCTATCAAGTCCTGCTCAACTGACTGATCCTTTAGGAGGAAAGACCACCCTGCATGCAAAAAACTGGGAACTCATTACCCAAGACAAATGGGTTCTAAATATAGTTTCCCAAGGACACAGATTCCACTTCCACTCCTTACCAACCCCAAATGGTTGGCCAGACCTACTCCCAAATCAGTGGGTAGATGCTCAACAGCAGGTTCTCAATCTTCTAAGTATCAGGGCTATTCAACCTGTCCCAGAAGAGGAATGGGGACAAGGTTTTTACTCAAGACTTTTCCTGGTAACCAGAAAAGACAATACCTGGCATCCTATCCTGGACTTGTCTATCCTAAGCACCTTTTTGGTAATCCCAAAATTCAAAATGCTAACTCTTCATCAGCTGCTTCCCATGCTAGGCAGAAATGCCTGGTTGACAACACTGGATTTAAAGGAAGCTTACCTGCACATCCCAATAACGGAATCTTGCAGAAAATACCTACGCTTTAGAGCAGGCTACATGCACCATCAGTTCTCTGCACTGCCATTTCGCTTATCTACTGCGCCCAGGGTATTCACAAAGTGCCTAGCTCCAGTCATTGCATTCTGCAGGCAAAGAAATATTCAAATATACCCATACCTGGACGATTGTCTAATTCAGGCAGAAAGCCAGGACATACTATTAAATCATCTGGCATTTGTAAAGAAACTGCTAACCTCTCTGGGGTACACCATAAACGAGAAGAAATCTCACCTAATACCCTGCCAACAAATTGTATTCCTGGGAGCAAACTTGAATACAACTTCCCAGATGGACTACCTCACACCAGAGAAACAAGTTTATTTGACAGCCTACTTCAAACTACTGGCCACAAAGACCCAGCTATTTGCAAGGAAAATACTGCAACCCCTGTGGCTCATGGCCTCTTGCATTCTACTAATTCCATATGCAAGACTTCATGTGAGGAAACTACAATGGTCTCTAAAAAGCCTATGGTGTCAACATTCTCAAGACCTGGAATCAATGATTACCATCATTCCTTGTATAAATTCAGAGTTCCTTTGGTGGTCTGAGGCCTGCCACCACAACAAGGGACTGCCATTCACTCTACCCCCTGCTGCCCAAACCCTAACAACAGACGCATCAGACTATGCATGGGGGCCTCACTTGGCAGGGCAGTGCATTCAGGGCAAATGGAACCCGAATCAAACGCACCTGTAGATCAATCAAAAAGAAATATCAGCTGTACAGAATTCTCTAACAGCCTTCAAGGGCCACATTTTCCAGGATAAATATTGGGTAAAGACGGACAACACTGTTATGTGGTACATAAACAAGCAGGGGGGAACCCACTCCTACCCCCTCTGTAGACTAGCCGTGGCTCTGTGGAACACAGCCTTGAGCTACCAAGTGCACCTACAAGCTCAATTCCTGCCATGCAAACTAAATACACTGGCAGATGACCTAAGCAGAAATTTCATGGACCCACACGAGTGGAAAATGGAGCCAAAGATATTCAACATTCTGAGAAACAAATGGGGGAGCACAGAGATAGACCTGTTTGCCTCCCCTCAGAACTACCAGTTGGACATATTCTGCACAAGGACTCCCCACAGACAAGCTTGGAAAGTGGATACCCTGTCCTTTACCTGGGAAAGCCTCTCAGTTTATGCCTTTCCCCCTCTACCTCTCCTCTCGAAAGTTTTACTAAAGATCAAACAGGACAAACCAAGGACAACACTCACTGCACCAGACTGGCCACACCAACACTGGTACCCCCTCTTGCACAGTATGTCATTACTGGAACCATGGCATCTGCCTCAGACTCCTTCCCTACTGTCCCAGCAGGAGGGCCAGATTCTGTACCTCCAGCTTCAAACCCTGAACCTGGCGGCATGGCTAATTACCTGAGTTCTCCTATGCCATCCCTCAGCAAACAAGTGCTGGATGTCATCCTGGAGGCAAGGAGGCCTAGTACTAGAAAATTCTATGCTGAAAAGTGGAAAAGATTCTGTTCCTGGAGCCAGACTCAGGGGATGGGCACAACAGTGCCCAGTTTACCGCATATACAATATTTAACAGAGATGCTTCACAAGGGCCTTTCCTTCTCTTCCATTAAAGCCATTCAGCACATTATAATACTGAGCCACCCCTCTTCTCTCACCCCCTACTGAAACAATTCCACAGAGGGGCCAAACATTTAAGACCACCCAGGAGAGCTCCTACTCCTGCCTGGGACCTTAACTTTGTATTAGAAAAGCTCACTCTACCTCCTTTTGAGCCAGCTGCAACTGCAGAATTGAAATTCCTTTTTTGGAAAACAGCCTTCCTTCTAGCTATCACCTCAGCAAGAAGGGTGTCTGAATTACAGGCCCTCATGGCAGTGGAGCCTTTCATCAACTTTCATGCGGACAGGGTGTCCCTCAGGACCAATCCTTCCTTTATGCCCAAGGTGGTATCCAGTGTGGTCCTTAATCAGTCCATTCATTTGCCAACCTTCTTTTCTAATCTACAGAACAAAGGGGAACGAATACTGCACTTCTTGGACGTGCACAGACAACTTAGATTTTACTTGGACAGGATCAAGCCTCTCAGGAAATCTGAACAGCTGTTAGTTGCCTTTGCTGTAGAGGCAGAGGGGAAGGCCATTTCAAAGCAAACCATTTCAAAGTGGATAGGCCATTGCATTCTTTTCTGCTATAAGCACCATGGAAAACCTATCCCACAGGGGGTAAGACCCCATTCCAACAGGGCTGCATCTACTTCTACAGCCTTTCTCAGAGGTGTTCCTACCAGGGACATCCTAGAAGCTGCTACCTGGAGTTCTGTACATACCTTCACCAAGCATTACCACTTGCCAATTTTTTCTAAATCCAGAGCTGGTTTTGACACTGCAGTCTTGCAGGGCCTAATAGCTAGTCCTGATGCTCAATAACTGCCTCCTCCCTTCCTTAGCTTTGGGAATCTACCCAAATGTAATGACTGCAACAGTGAAACACGACGAACATAGTACAGTTGTGTACACTTACCATAAATGTAGATGTTCGAGTGTTTTCACTGCTGCAGTCCTGGTTACCCTCCCTCCAGCCCCCTGACTTCTTCTGGCTATACATCTCTTCTTGTTTACTATACTGAAGCTTTCTGGTGTATTTGCTTTTTGTTGGAGGTGTAACCTTATATTTATTTGCTTCCCATTATGGAGGCACCTGACATTTGGGGCAAGAAAAACTGATCTAATGGCGTCGGCTGCATGCTTTATACCCCTGACTACTGGATGTCATGGAAGATGAGACAGCAACTGACGTAGGACCCAAGACTTTGACAATCAGGCCGACTAAGGGCTACCTGCAAGCAGATAACCCAAATGTAATGACTAATTCACTCAAACATCTACACTTATGTACACAACTGTACTTTTTGCTTATCGGGGTAGTCCACTGATCAAATCTGACCATCTGCAAGCTCAGCATGGGTTACATACAAGCAACAAAAGTAAAGACTAAAGGTACAATTAAATTATACAGTATATTGATCATAACATAGATGTAAAAATATATGTAAGCTTACAAGAAGCTTTAAAAAAGCAGGATTAGGAGTATGCAATACATAATACAAGTGTTATATGATAAACTTTTCTTCATTTAGGATATTCCTGTCATGCGTGTACTGCCCACATACTGAACCTGTGTGAAGCTGTAACTTGGACTCATAGGGTTCTACAATGCCAATCACTCCCAAAAGCCCTACCCATAGTATCAGTAGTGTAGCACAGACCTTCAACTTAACATATTTTCCCCCTTCTATCTGTCAGCTGGCAACAAGCTACCATCATGTTACTTGTTTTACTTCTTGTCTTATCTTTGTTATCACTTCATTTGAAAATTTTCTTCTCTTACTTTACTTGGCAGTGACAGAAATAGGGGCCTTGTGGAACAGTTGATACCCCAGTTAACAAATATGAATAAATAACTAAATAAAAATAAGTACACCTCCCTAAATGCTCCATGAAAGAAATGGCAAGAAGCTGGTTCATCCACACTCACGTGACTAGATCTACCAGTGATCATTGCTCTTTTCCTAACCTGTCACTTAATGCCAGAAAAAAATGGATGTCTTTCCCCTGTGCCACAAGCCAAGCAGAGTGCATCTCCGTTTTGATTCTAGTGGTCAGTGGCATATGCCTATCCTTAAGGGGACACAATATCTTGTCAGGTTTTCATGGGATGGCTTCTGAAGTGTCAGGTCCCTGCCATTCCTTTCTGGCACCCAAATCAATGAGAAGGTCCACAGGAGGGACTACCCGAGAGGTAAAAGGGACAGAGACATATGCTTCAAAGAACACTTACTCTTCCTGAGATGGTGGGTCAGATGGTCAGGATCTTTTCTGCTTCATGAACTCCAAGACCTCCAAGACTTTGCTGAAGGTGACATCTTCTGTAGGGGATCAGGGAGAACCCTCTCCTTCATCCAAGTCAGTATCAGAGGTAATATACTCCAAAGGAGAGCTTGTGCATTTCCTTTTACATGTTCTCTTCTTAGGAATCTCCTGCTGTGGCTGGTCAGGGACCACAGGAGTTTCTGATTGCAGCTGCTGCAAATCTCCAAAGGATACAACCCTGCTCTGTCCCCGGGAGCTTTGATGCATACGGTGGACAACTAATGGATGGGCATCTTGGGGTGGAACAAGTATTGAAGGAAGTCCTGTTGACAGCCTGGAGGGTGCTATTATCCTCTCCATAAGCTCAAAGGTGGATCCAAGGCTGTCTGCATAAAGGGCCCATTCCACTTAATGCATTCCTTCTCTGCTGAAGCATAAGTGGGTGGTGCTGAAGATGGCAGTCCCTACACCGTGGACCCAGGTGACCTCAAGATGGGGATCAGTATCACTGGCTTGAATGCTGAAGACCTAGACACAGAGAATGGTTCCAAGCAAGTTGCTCTTGCAGACTCTGCATCAAACATTTGGGCCCAAGAGCCACTTGAAACCAAAAGAGCCACAGCTGAGTGAGTCAGACGTCATAATATTAACATCGATACAGGTGCCAATGTGACAATCTACCTGAACAGCTGAATCAAAGACTCCTGATGTAGAAACAGCACAGGGAAGTATTTAAAAGAGGTAAATTGGGGCAAACCCAATCTGCCCTAGTAACAGATGGGGATGGGATGATGCCCAGTTCTATCTGCATCTTCAGAAAGACCCTCATCATCAGCTCCTAATCCATTTCTGACGTGCTTCTGAGGAAGCACGCAAACTGGAAGGTAGAAGCTGATGGAGGTCTGGTAACCAAGAAGTATAATAATTTCCTCTTTGGAGTGCCTGCTTGCCTCGATAGATGACTTATCCTTGATAACTATAGCCTCTATTACTGGAGATTTTTGTTTAGGTGATGGAGGGGAGGATTCTTTTTTTAAGTTCTCTGCCCTTTGGCTCTACTCTTTCTAGGTTCTTTGCTCGTCTTTTTGATTTTGTCTTTCGGGCTTGTCTGAAAACTGGAAGAAGTCATTTCATTATTAACCTGCTTCTTTTATCCACTAAAGATCTGGGACCAAAACCTTTACATATGGCGCAGACAACCTTCAGATGTTCTTGTCCCAAACAAACAACACAGATTAGGTGTATCCCGTGATAAAATCTTATGACAACATTTGACCAATATGTATCCTTTGTTGTAAGAAAGCCCTTTTATAGTGTGCAGCTTATAAACAAAGGAATTGTGTCTAGATCTAGGAATGCCTTTATCCCTCTTTACTCAGCCCTCATAAGGCCAATCATTGAATATAATGCCCCCTTTGGCATGCATCTGTCCAGAGACATGCAACAACTGAAATGCCGACAGACATACCTTACTAAAAGGATGCAGGGCCTAAGCAACATGTCTTAAATGGACCAACTTAAAACCCCATCACTACACTCGGTATCTTACAAACTGCTAAGAGTTGATGTGTCTGGCATACAAAGTATCTTCCAACCCAATACTGAGGGATTTACTGCACATCAGCAAATCAAATGGCATCAGAAATATTTGGTCTAGGGATATAAATGCCTTTTGCAACATAAACAGAACAGTTTGGAAGAAGAGGTATACCCAGCAGACGAAACCGCTGTTCTGGAACAGACTCACCATCAACATAAAACAAAGTTCATCTCTGTCCATATTCAAGTGCATCTGTAGATGGGAAACAGAAAATCTACCCCAGGACTGCTCCCTGTACTGCCAATGGACAGAGGCATCTCCTACATGCTTTATACCATGCATGAGTCTCCTCAACTGTCTATGGCATGATCCCAGTCATTCTCACTGCAGGTAATATAATTATCGACCATGGGATGTGTAAGGCCAGTCTGTAACCAAATGGGATAGGTTAAATTTCAGCACAAAAAGGGAAACTGGCTAGGATTAAAATGGCTCTCAAGGACAGCTAGCGTAGCATTTATCTATGAACCTATGTTCAATGTTCAAAGCTACAGCACTATTTAAATGTTTTTTCTATCTCAAGAATACTAAGTGCTCCTCTTCTTTGGTGGCTCCTGGGATTTCCCCTTTTGAGGCTTAGACAAGAACTTAACTCTGATCTCCTGGAGACAATTTTTGGATCCAAAGGTCTGTGTTAATGAGATGTTACTGCTTGAGTAGAGATATTGAGGGGATCAGAGAGAGTTTGGGGGTTTGGAAGGGAGGGGACTGGTAAAGTTACAGCTGCTCCCTATTGGTTAGAGGGGCTCCCCACATTGCTCTCTCTCTTTTCCACACTGTTGTAGTGCTTAGTACCAGTAAAGTTGAAAAGAATTTAGCATGCAGAGCCACACCTCCCCTTGGGAGATAGGAATAAGAAAATCAGTGGGGCTACCTAGGGGAAGGGGGTGCCCCAACGAGGAAAGGGTAGGCTACTCCCCAACGTCAACAAGTGGACCTGTTCTATACAAGCTTTTGCTGGGGAGGGGAAGGGAAGGGCTGATTATGATTTCCAGTCATGATCAAATGGACCATAAGGCTCTTGCCCATCTCAACAGTGCCCAGCTCCCATGCTCCTGGAACAAATGGGCCAACTGGGCATCTATAATGGAGCCATCAGGCAATGTCCTGGAGGGGTGAAAAAAACGTGCACAAAGCAAAGTACTGGCACATTTTTTTTTATGACAGTGTTGGGCTTTGCACTGACACAGTATGAGTAGCATGGTACCTTTTTCAACACAAGAAAATATCCTGTCTCTGTACTAGTCACATCAACAAGATCCACGGCCTGGCGCAACTATAAAAGTAAGTACAATAAATGCCTTTCTAATATTTCAACTATACATAATACTTGTTTTTTTTATTTTTTTAAATGAAGGAGAGAAACTGCCTAAATGTCAAGGAAGCTGAAGCACTTAAATAGAAAAAATGTATTAACTATGTCAGACAGGTAAAATATGAAACTAGCTATGACATTAACACACTGGTATTAACAATAAGGATGAAAACTAGAAAACCAAAAAGCACTTAGCTGCTGGCTAGGAATGAGATCCATTCTCAATAGTGGCAAATGAGATCTTAAGGGGAGGCTCACAAGGGATTATGGAAACGTTTGGAGGAGATCAAGGCACTAGAGCACTAGGAAATGGCTGGATTGGACCTTAGGAGCAGCTCGGTACCCAAATGTCTGACTGAATGAACTGATGAAATACTGAAATACGATGCTGTACTTAGTGCAGTACTTGTGTCCACACTATGTGTGTACATACAGCTGTAGCTGGTTCATTTGATCCTTAATCATTCTTCTATTACCTGTGCGTTTTCTCCCCTCCCAGTACCAACTTAAAGGCCCCTTTCTCCAAATCTCTGCTGTAAACTAAGCTAATCTCCTTTCTCGCTCCTCAAGCCTCACTAGGCTTGTGTTCCCTTTCTACTGCTCCCATGCAAACCTGAGAGTCCTCTCTCCAGGCCTTCTACCTTTTCTCTTTCACACCCTCCAGCCTGCAACTTTCACTTTTTTTCTCTCTCTGTCTCTCTAAATCCTTTGCCTTCTATTTCACTCTTTCTTGCTTGCCCCTAATATTCACTACCCCTCCACTGTTTACTCTCTCTCTTCTAGACATTTTTTTTACCACCCTAAGCTCACTATCTTATTGTCATTATATCTCTCTTTTATTTTACAGTAGTCACCTACATGGAAAAGTGACCTCAATCCTCCCCCCACCCTAAATACACCTGGCTGGCATTCTATCTACTGATCCTGAAAGCGATGCAAGGATTGCTCTCTAGCCAAGGACAGGAGGAAACCAACACAAACAAAAGAAAAACACCATTACAAGCTATATGTATGTGTCCCAATTGCTTCTTCTTCACCTGGTGTTAAAAGCATTTTTTTTTTTTGCAAATTAAACTAGTCTGTGGCATCCACACACATTTTTCAGCTCACTAACCCCACCACCACCTTTCGTCCACCCCCACTGAGTATGCATCTCTCTTCCCTAGTCTCTGTATCACTTTGGCACCTAACTAACTTCAGGAAAGCATGCTAAAGACTAAGACTTTGCTGCCTGCCTCCTCTCATTTCTAAACCAAGGGATCACTTAATACATTATCAGCATCTGTCTTTACTCACCTAGTCTCTCCATTCTAAACACTGTACTCCTCACTGCTAAACTTAAGTGCAAGTCCCACTGATATCTTCTGCTCCTGGCTCTGCCCACTCCATTTGCCCTTGCTTTGCTCAGGCTCTCTCCGCTCCCCTATCCCCATTTCCCCCACCCCCACTTTCTTTACATACATACTTTTACACACCACACCTCTTCCTCCTAGCCAACTAATCACCCCCTCTAACTAATGTAACACCTGCTTCACTCCTATAACCCCTCCCATCTATCTCTTCTCCCTTACATTCTCACTATTCCCCCTTCCCCTTCTCACTAACTCCTACTTTTCATTTCTAGTCACACCCTCTCTGCTGCATTCTTGACTCATCTACCACTCTTCCCTCTCCCTACCTACGCTCCAGTCATGTGGTCACTATCTTCACCACCTTTCTCTTCTTCCTCTTTCTACCTTTTACCATTTCTCAATCTATCAATCCCCCACATGTACTCTCCCCTATACTCCTAACACTCATACGATCTCTTACCCACAATTAATCTTGCCATCTCCCTTTCCTGTTTCACCATATGACCTCTTCAAAGGTCCTACTTGTTCTAAGTCACCTCTCTCCTCTGGTCAGAAACCTAGATTTCCTACTACCCTGAACTTACTCTCTTCTCTCCTCACTTTCTTTGACACTCTTCTTTTGGATGGAGGCATCCACCCCCAACCCAGGGCCTCCCACCTCTTCCTTGCACAATATCACTACTCATACCCCTCTCCCTCACTTACCCCTTCCTACCAGTAATTCTCCTTCCAAATCTCTAAAAATCTTCTTTCTAAATATTCAAAGTACTGTAAATAAAGTAACAGACCTGCACTCCTGGATATCTCACACATCTCCTCACATTCTTGCCCAATCAGAAACTTGGCTGAAACCTCACATCCTTAACACAGAAATCCTACCTCCAGGTTATAACATCTTTCATTCAGATAGAACCAATACACAGGGAGATGGGGTTGCTATCCTCTACTCTGAGCTACTTAATCTGTCCCCTCTCTCCACTTCTGTTCCCTGCTTGTCACCTGCTGAAATACTCACTATAAATTGTCACCTCAACCCTCACAAAAAATTTGCCATAGTCTCTATATACATCCCCCCAGGTGATAATATTCCCATCCTGGAGAACTTCCTGTTCTGGGTCACTCACCATATCCCTTATGAAACTATCATATTTTCAGGCACTAACATAGACTGGACTAAGCTGTCTACCTCGTCCCCTACCCATAGTCTTAACCTTCATGGTTTTCACCAACACATCTCCAACCCTACTAGAATCAGCCAAAACTCCTCATCCGGACTCATCCTTGACTGGATCCTTACTTCAGTTCCTCACCTCTATCATAATCCTGGTATACTTCCCAACTCATTGAGTGACCACTCTCCAACCTCATACACAGATTCCCCCAACACTCACCTAAAGACCCTACTTACAGGGTATGCTGAAACCTTACCCACTTCAACCCAGACACTTTTAACTCCAAACTATCTGGCATTAATTGGTCCTTCCTCCATCACCTCCCTCTCAATGAGGCAGTAAATTCCTTCAATAAGATTTTCCTTGACACACTTGATTCTATTGCTCTGTCCAAAAAAATCAGAATCAAATCCAACTACACCCCCTGGCTAACAAAACAAACCCACTCAATCATGCACAAAAAAGATTCTTCCTGGAAAGAATGGGTTAAAGACAAGCCCCTCTCTTATTGCAGACATACAGAGAGCTCAGAAACCTGGCTAAAAACTTGTCAACAAAGACAAGAGAGCTTTTTTTCCAAAGTAACCCACACAAAAATCCACAAAATTTATGGACCACCATCAACAACGTACTCTACCCAGGTAACCCCACTACTCCCAACCTCTTTCCAAACAACACTGCTTCTGAAACTGCCAACTATTCAAAACCTCACACTTAATACACAAAACAGTACATCTCACTCAACACCTCCATTACCCCATAACAAAACTTTCCCCAATGCTTTTTCTTTCCAACCAGTCCCAATTACTACAATTAGATCTCTCCTTAACAAACTTAAACCCTGCTCTTCCTCAGCAGACCAAATACCCCTTCATTTCCTAAAAATAGCTGCACAATCCACTGCCTACCCTGTCTCTATTCTTATTAACCATTCCATCTCAGAAGCCCTGGGTCTCTGACATTTGGAAATCCTTCTATACTATCCCTCTTCACAAAGGTGACAACTCTACAGATCCCTCTAACTTTAGACCAATTGCTATCCTGTCCCCCCATCAAAAATCTTGGAAAAGTGCATCCATGTTCAGCTACTCAAACACCATCTCGATAACAATCTCCTCACACCTACCCAACAAGGCTTTAGGCCCCACCACAGCACTTCTATTGCAGTACTGTCATTTACCCAAATAATAGCTGAAGCCCATGACAATAACATCCTCATCTCCAGTCTTTTCCTTGATCTTTCAAGGCCTTTGACACGTCTCTCATTCTAAACTTCTAACTAAACTCTCAGACCTACATCTTTCTACCTCCTCCATCAACTGGTTCTGTAGCTCTCTCTCTGGCAGGCAGCGATCTGTCCGCTGGCAAACTGTCCTTTCTCCATTCTTCCCTGTCACTAATAAACTTCACTCTGCTACTAACCTCTCTACACTTCTACAGTACGCTGACTCCACCCACATTACCTCTGCTGCCCACAACATCCCTGATCTACTAGCTCTCACTCAACAAACCTTTTCCTCTGTCGAAACCTGGCTCTCTGAAATCCCCAAAAAAAAAAAAAGAAAAGAAAACAAACTCCTTCTCTTCCTCCCTAAAACACTTGCTCAGCAAAAAGCCTCTTTCTTTATATCCACTCTCAACATCATTATTAAACCTTGAACTCCATACTAAACCACTTGGAGTTATCACTGATGATGAATTAAAGTTTGATATTCGTATTCAACAAAGTATAAAAAAGACCCACCAGAAACTTGGATTTCTCTTTCGTAATCAAACATTTCTGTCACCCTCCTCCAAACCCTCCCTCGCTCAGGCCCTACTCCTATCCTGCTTTCTTTACACTGCCCCTGTCCTTACTCACATTCAAACATCTCTTATCACTAAACTAGAGCAAATTTACAACAAAATTGCCAGATTTGCCACCAACCTTCCTTACAAATCTCACCAATGTCTTGTCCTTAAGTCACTCCAATGGCCAGAATTCTCCAAACTACTACTTATATCCCAGCAATGTATTGCACACTCTATCCTATATGAACCGTCATCCTGTCCCTCCAGCTCCAATTTAATCTCCTTCTATAAACACCCCACATCACCTCTGTACTGCCAGTAAACACCTCCTTTAGTTATACAAATCCAACAAAAACATTGGTAAGACCCTTTACAAATACTCTGTAGCACATGCTTGGAACTCATTTCCTCTCAATATAAGAAGCAATCAGCATAAATACTTGTTTAAGAAAGAACTTAAAACTTTTTCTCCTGATGATTTGGTCATGACCTTGTCAAACCACCACTTGAACTTGTCTCCTCATTTCTCATCTTTCTGCTTTTCCCTTTCAACTACTTTTCCACCTTGTACTTCCTCTAGCAAACTGTATTCATACTGTACTCCTTTGTGTAATATTCTCTAAACCTCTTAAATGTTATTTGGCCTATGCTACATACTGTTCTCAAATTTTGGAAATTGTACTTAACTGTTATTTTACCTATGCATTGTACTGCTGTGCACAATTTTTTGACTAGTACTACATTTCTGTGACCCTACTTTAATATTTGTAAATATCATACTTGCATTATTTCTGGAGCTTTCCTCCTCGGGTCTCCATTGAAAATGGGCCCCTGGCTCAGCTGGACTAACCTGGTTAACAAAGTCAACAAATAAATAAATAAATTTAGCACCTGGTGCTGCTCCCTGATCTGGCACTCTTCAGCACTAAGATGACTAAAAAAAAGTCCTAATGTTCTCACACTCTAAAAGTCAGTTCTTTGATCTGGCACTACTTCCCTCCTAAGGAAAAGCACCAAGTCCTAATGCCCTCATGCTATACTGCCCGTCCTCATGTTTATGTGAAAAATTAAAAAAACAAATCTGCCAATCAAGCCTAACAATAAATAACCTTACATCCAGTACGTGTGTCCCCTTTGCCTCACTCTAGTTATACTTCTGACTGTACACAATCTTGTCGCATCCGTCCCTGGGGAAACAGATAATACACTGAATCCTAGATTTGTATCCTATGAGTAATTATTTCTGGAATTAAAAAAATCCACTTGTCAAAGTAAAATGAATAATGGGTCAAGAACTACAGGAGCATCCATTTTATAGCAGAGATAAGCTGTTTTATTCTGCAGAGAAATAACTCGTTGAGTTACCAAAAGCAACAAAAGAAGAGATTAGGTTGAGCAGTAGACAACCAAACAGTCAAAGCCCACTAAATCAAGACTACCTGACCGAAAGGAACGTTAATGTAAATCAAATTGAGTTTTTGTGTGATGTACAGTTAAATGGCGTATCCTACTAGATCAAAACAACTTTTTGTTAAATCCTGATCTGATAAAACCTATGTTTCTGCCTTTTCCTTAAGATGCAACCTCAAAGTTGGTTTGTGTCAAACAAGGGTAGTGGGTCAAAGGTCTCCACTACACTCAGTTCCATCATGTTCAATAAGGGAGGAAACAGAGTTTCTCTCAGGTTGAGAGTCACCTAAATGTATTTTCAAAGAAACAGGATTCAATGACTTACGGAGGAACAGAATTATTTCTCAAGTAACCACGGAGTGCTACTTTAGAAAGGAGGGGTACAGAAGGCCTCAACCAGCATAAAGTATGTGGACTGGGGCTTTGCACCACATTAAATACTTTAATTCGGCCTGATTTTAATACACTTGATCAACTGATCTCTGCTGAATGGACAAGGAATTGAAAAAGGCTCTGCAAAAGGGGGTCACAGTATATAAAGGCTATGTGGCTATAGTGGGACTGGGATAAAAGAGAGTTTAAATATACTCCATGTGGGAGGGGGATTAAAAAATGACTTCCTCAGTTATCATGTTTACATTTTCAGTAAAGGAGATCTTTGGGCAATTAACATCCTGTGATTATGTACTTGCAAGATTTTGGCAGCAACCTTGCACTAAGGAAGGGGGAATCGGGAGAACTTTTAAAGCGTTTCCAGATGGGTTATACTCCCCTTGCACTTTGCATTAAGAGTAACTCTAGAAAAGGACTTTTTTTTTAACCAAAAAACAAAACTTTTTTATCCACAAAGCACTTTTAAACAGAACTGCTGAATACATAACTGAGAAACTTCTAACGTTAGCAATTTGCACATATCTACAAGGCAACAAATGTACAAAACTCACCAGAAAAATAATTGTATCTAGCCTTTGATGCCTGCAGTTAACTGCACACCTCCACTCTCAACTCCATAGTATGTCCTTCCCTACTCTCTCCTTTCTTGCTCCTCATGTTAACCCCCTTCTTATGACCCCTAAAACGCTGTCTACATTCTCATTCTGCTTCAAGAGAAAAAAACAAAAGTTATGTATTCACCATAACAATAAATCTGTGTTGTGTCCTTCCTTCCTTCCACAACGTATGGGTCTCAACCATTTGAAGCTTATGTATCAAGTGATCGGGCTCCTCTCCTTACCCATAATCCCTGCAGCTATCTGAAATACCTCAGATTGAGTCTACCCCTAGGAAAAGGGAAGAGTATGGAATCCAAGAGAGAGACAGAGATAGAGAAGAAAAAAGCAGCTAAAAGAATAGGTCAGTCAGAGAAAACCAGGAACCAGAAGATCAAATGCTGTCAAACACACAGAAGGGGGAGAGGAGTTGAGGAATGATGGAAAGAGACAACACAGAAATAGCAATCATTATGATGAGTACATACATTTTGTGATTGATGTTGTCTCTTCCATCTGTTCCTCAGCTTATGGGACACAATTCCCATCTACAGTAATATGAGGGTGGTTTTATTGAGGGGGTCCAATCAAGACCCCTAACAAAAACCTCACAAAATAGATGAGAAAACTAGACATAGTAGTCCATGAAAAGAAGGCAAGAGTAGCACTGATCATTGAAATTGCTATACCCTGTGACTGCAGTATCTTACGTACAGAGAGACATAAAGTCAAAGTACCAGCATTTGCAGGGAGAAACAAGGGCAATGTGGAAGAACGATACCCAGACAGTTCCAATAGTAGTAGTAGCAGCAATGGATCTTATAAAAAAAAAAATTTACAACTGTACTTAGATATGTTAATGATACACGTAACTCCATATGAATTGCAGGAGGAGTCATTACTGGGCACATTATGGGTGCTGCGAAGACCACTTCTGGCTAACATCAAAGATTGAAGCAATGCTAATTTCATGAACTCAAACCATACTTTGACTTAGAAATGGGGTCCATTTCTGTTATGGTATTAGAAACTCAAAAGACTTGGAGAAATTAAAAAGGGGGTCCGAATGGAGAGAAGGGGTCCAAATGGAGACCTGATAAATCAGCAAGCAAAGCAGAGTAGTATTGCTGGAATTTAATTCACCCTCAACTCCTGGTTAGTATCTTCATGAGGTGAACCCCTTTTTTCACAAAATCTCACCAAGACGACGCTGATATATAGACTGTATTTTATACAGGATCTATCATGAACAGAAGTTGGTTAAAAAATTAAAGACAGCTGGGTGCACAACAACCAGGATTAAAAAAAAGTGCCCAATCCTGGTAGGCGTACTGCTGCCAGGACTGGAAAAAATGACAGTGCTGGATCCTCAAGACATGGAAACATTCCTAAAAATGGGCTAGGCCAGGCTCAGGAGAAGAATATCCTCCCATTGTAAAAGGAAGTAGTAGTCCACAAAAGACACAAAAGGTGATATGCCAAAAAAGAGCCATAAAGACTACAGAGTGGACTACTGAGGATAAGTGAGAAATGATGTACTGTTACTATTATGTACGAAGCCCAGAATTTCCAGAGAGAAGGTACACAAAAAGATTGACAGAAATTAGAAGAAAGAAAAATACATGCACAAGAAAAATTGTCAGAGGCTTTAAATAAAAATGTATGTTCATTAATACAATAGATTTATGAAAAACATTATACAGACCAAGAAATCTTGAGGTGTTTGGAAAAAGAAGCAAGTGAGGAAGTGCAAAAAATAAAACAAACAAAAATCTACAGATTTTTGAAAGGTATACAAAAGAAATATGGCCATGGGAAAAAAAGAAAAATCTGATATAGTGCAATATTTATGCAAAGGAGAAAGCCAAATTAATCAATACGGAAAAGCAGCCCCATATATATTTGAAGAGAAATACAGGCAAAGGCATCCAGACATGGAACATTTCACAATACAAAAAACAAGATCACAAAGACGGAACACAGAACAGAAGATTAGTAAAGCAGAAGTTAAAAAAAACAGAAGTTGAAGTAATGGAACACCTGTGAAGTAAAGGATTTAGTGTAGAAAGTCTAACACAGGTTATATCACAACAGCATAATGGAACGAGTCCCACAAGTAAGGAGATACAGGAGGAGCAGCAGACATCTTAACAAGAAATATGGAAATGGAAAAAAAGAGAGATTTAATATGGTGCAATATTTATGGAAAGGAGAAAGCAAAACTGATCAATGCAGAAAGAGTAGCACCGAATATATCTAAAGAGAAATACAGGCAAAGGCATCAGGATATAGAAAATCTTTACCTTGCAATACAAAAATTAGAAAACAGAGGAAAAGTAGAAAAGAATTTCAGTAATGGAGAAGTTATAGAAATAAAAACAAGAAGTCATGTACTCACCATAACGTTCGATGTATGTAGTCCATCTCGCCTCACATTCTTACCTGTGGGTTCGGAGCCGAACCTCGGCTCCGACTCGGCCATACTCTAGCTCGAAGTCTTTCAATTGGCTGGACTAAGAGGTATCCCATGCTGCACTGCTCCATTTCCCCAGATCTTGATAGCTGCAAGCTCAATTACTCAATCACTCTATCACTCTCCCCCCATACACATAACAGATACAGAAACAAACAACATTCCATTAATAAAACGAGTACTGAAACCATAACTGACCTCTAGGTCCTCCAGGATGGGGGAAGGCGGGAGGGTAAGTAAGAATGTGAGGCGAGATGGACTACATACATGGAACGTTATGGTGAGTACATAACTTCTTGATGTTATGTAGTCCAATCCTGCCTACATTCTTACCCATCGGACAGCGTCCCTAACACCTGAACCCTGGGAGGCTCAGTGGAAAATACTCCTGAGCACTGTGGAACCAAAGGAAGATCTGCCTCTGGATACTAAATCCAATTTGTAGTGAGTAATAAAGGTGCGAGGAGACGCCCATGTAGCCGCAGCACAAATATCATCCATAGACATCCTGGCCTAAAATGCTGTAGAGGTAGACGTAGATTGGGTAGAATGAGCCTTCACTTTAAATGGTAAATCCTTACCACCTGAGGAATAAATGAAGAAAATACAACTAGAGATCCATCTAGACAAGGTAACTTTGGAAACAGGAGACCCAATCTTATTTTCTGAAAATGAGCCAAATAGCTGATCCGATTTTCTAAGATCCCTCATTCTATGTAGATAAAAACGCAATTGCCTGTGAACATCCAGTTGGTGAAATTTAAATTCTGCCATATTAGAGAACTCTTGAAAAAAATACGGGCAGTTCAATGGATTGGTTGAGATTACTATCCGAAGCCACTTTTGGCATAAAGGAAGAGTTTGGTCTGAGGGAAACCCTGTCACTGTGAAAAATCAAGTAAGGCGGTCTGACAGACAAAGCTTGGAGCTCCGACACACGTCTAGCTGAAGTGATGGCTACCAAAAGGATAGTTTTCCAAGTCAAAAATTTTAGTTCACAAGTAGCTGCAGGCTCAAAGGGGGAAGAGGTGAGACAGTGTAGCACAAAATTTAGGTCCCAAGGCACGACCGAGTCGAAGACTGAACGGCGAAGCAGCATAATGCCTTTCGAGAATGCCTTACATAGTCTATGCGCCATTAGGCTGGGTTCATTAGCAACGTGAAAAGTGGAAATAGCGGCCAACTGCACTTTAATGGTCGTGGCTGCTGACCCCTGATTGAAAAGCATGGAGAGAAATTCCAGAACTGAAGAAACTGGAGCTGTATAAGGATCAATTTGTCTCGCCTGAGCCCAGATGGAGAATCTTTTCCATTTACTGGAATAAATCTTTCTAGTTGAAGGCTTATGGGAAGAAGATAGAATATGAATCACTTCCAGAGGAAAATGATGAAGCCTGACTAGATGGAAGTGGAGTAGCCAGGCTGTCAACCAGAGGGTCTGAAGAGAAGGATGGAACTGCCCTGACATATGAGTCAAAAGATCTGGCTGTAGGTCCAGAATCCAGGGGGCGTCCATGAGATAGGGATGGAGAAAGGGGAACCAAATTTGATGAGGCCAGTGTGGAGCTATCAGAATTATTCTGCTTCCCACGGACTGTGCTTTCTGAATAACCTTTGTCAACAGACAAATAGGAGGGAAGGCATAAAGTAGACCGGAGGGCCAATCGTGAACTAGAGCGTCCCTGGGTGACTCCCCCGGAGGGGGATAAGGGTGAAGTAGCTGCTGCACTTGATATTGAGGGAACTGGCAAACAGATCGCAGCAAGACTGACCCCATCTGTGGAAAATCTGCTCCGCAACTTGACTGTTCAGGGAGCACTCATGAGGCATCAGAATAGCTCTGCTCAACCTGTCTGCGATCACGTTGGACTTCCCCAGAATGTGCGTTGCTACGTTGCACTTCCCAGGAATGGGCTTTGCTACAAGAAAATGTTGGGAAGACACTGCCCACTGCCACACTCGAATGGCCTCTCTGCAAAGAGGATATGACTTGGTTCCTCCCTGTTTGTTCAGATACCATACCACGGACATATTGTCTGAGTGGATCGCAATTGTCCCGAGAGGAAGAAAGCTCTGAAGTGCTTGCAACGCTAGTAGCACTGCTCTCATCTCCAAGATATTGATATGCAGATGTATCTCGTGTTCCTCCCACATGCCTTGGACCATCCTGCCGAGATAATGCCCTCCCCCCACCACACCCCATCTGGGAAGCATCCGTAGTCACTGTGGCAACAGGAGGAGATGGAATGAAGGGTTTTCCTGCACTGAGGTTGCTGGAGTGAAGACACCAACGTAGATCTTGCTTGCACCTGTCTGTGATCATTATGAGATGAGAAAGCGGAAGATGCTGTACAGACCACTGGGCAAAGAGCATCCACTGAAGGAGCCTCATGTGAAGCCTCACAAGAGGAACCAGCATAATTGTTGCAGCCATAGTCCCTAACAATTTGAGAACCGTTTTTGCTTTCACTCTTTTTTGAGGGAGCAATGCGTATACTTGTTGCAAAACTTGAATCCTTTCTTGTGGTAAAAACGCCCTCATGAGCACGGTGTCTAACTCGGCGCCTATAAAGGTGACACGCTGCGAGGGCAACAAGGCAGACTTTTCCCAGTTTAGAGTGATACCCAATTGTTGACACAGCTTGATGGTGGCATCTCTGGTCTGTAGTAGTAGATGCCTGGTGGTGGCAGAAAGGAGCCAGTCATCCAGGTACAGAAACACTTGGAATCCCCGATGTCTCAAGTGAGCCTTCACCACTGCCATACATTTGGTGAACACCCTGAGGGCTGTGGTGAGACCAAAGGGCAAGGCACAAAATTGAAAATGACTGGCTCCCAGCCGGAAGTGTAGATGACTTCTGGATGCCCTGTCCATCTTTATGTGGCAGTAAGCATCCTTGAGGTGTATGGAGCACATCCACACTTCTTTTCCCAACAATGGGAGAATAGATTGTAACATGACCATTCGGAACTTGGACTTCTTCACATGGAGGTTCAAGCA
Organism: Protopterus annectens; assembly: GCF_019279795.1. NCBI lineage: Eukaryota > Metazoa > Chordata > Ceratodontiformes > Protopteridae > Protopterus > Protopterus annectens. The sequence goes on from NC_056739.1 coordinate 739,893,952, forward strand.
GCTGAGATCCAAGATGGGTCTCAGGTCCCCTGTTCTTTTCAGCACCAAAAAGAATCTGGAGTAAGTCCCTAATCCGATCTGGTCTGAGGGGACATGCTGGATGGCTCCTTTTTCTAGCAGCTTTATAACCTCTGAAGCTGTGGAATCCCTTTGATTGTGTGGAACATCTGGGATTCGTTTGATCAGTGTGGGGGGGGGGGGAGAAGGGAATGTGATATCCTCCGGAAATTATTTTTAATACCCACTGGTCCTGGGTGATGTCTTGCCAGGCTTCTGGGTATAGTGAGATGCGACCCCGACTGGCTCCAGAAAAACGCAGTCAGGCCTCCCATCAGGAGCACTGGTAGGGAGAACCATGAAAGGAATCACGGTCTCCCTGGTTATGTGGGCCTCCTCTGCCTCTAGGGCAGTGTCTACCTGAGTTACTACCCCCTCCTCTGCCTCTGGAGGGGGAATTACGTTGTGCGTCATGAGAAAACCTCTGCGATTTCTTGAACAACATTTTCCCACTCTTCTGGACTATGGGATAAGGTCTAGAAGGCATGGAAAAATTGACTCCCACGGCAGACAGAGTCTTTCCCGCTTGCTCGCACCTAGTGAAAGTGTCTTTCACCTTGGTTCTGAACAACGAGGAACCATCAAACGGGGCATTGGTGAATGTAGACTTGAAGGCCTCTGCGAAATTACAGAGGCGCATCCAGGAGTGCCTTCTGAGAGAAACTCTGGAACTCAATGCCCTACTCGCTCCTTCAGCTGCGTAAGAGATCAGACTCATGGAGGAGTTAGCAATAGAATTTAGGGTAGACATCTGAGCGTTGACTTTCTGAGCCACTGTGTCAGAAATGTTACCCTGCAAAGCATCTCCCAGCTCTTTCAGGAGATCTCTTTGGAGCAGTGTAAAATGTGACAAGTAATTCAGCGACCGCAATGTAAAGGCCGCTGAAGAAAACATACGCTTCCCATACCAGTCCATGGTCCTGGACTCCTTGTTAGGGGGATGGACAGTAGATGAAGTCTCAGCCAGTTCTTTCTTGGTGGCCGCTGCCACCACCATGGCATCTACTGGGATGCCCTTCTTGAGAAACTCTTTGTCAGAGGGGGCAGACAGAAATTTGTTGGGTCTCCTGGGAACTGGTTCCACAGTGTCAGGGGTTTCCGGAGTTCATTGAAAGGTGGAGAGATCCAGGAGGTGGAGGGCTGAGCCTCAAAGGCCTTCAGGAACACTGCCTCCTCCTCAGAGGAGGGTTTAGAGGGCCAGTCACCTCTCTGTTTCAAGATCTCTAGGATATCAGAGAAAGAGATATCCTCAGAGGATGACTTGGGGGACCCCTCTGATTCCTCAAGGTCAGTGTCTGACGTGAGAGACTCTTCCTGGGAGTCGATGTGCTTCCTCTTGCACGTTCTTTTTCTGGGTGGTTCCTCAGACAAAAACTCTGGGGGGCCCTCAGAAATTTGGGGACCACTCATGGAGGTATCCTGAGGCCTTGTGTCTATGCTGTCCAAGGATAGATGGCGATCAGAGACTGATACTGGAGCTGGGGGGGGGGGGTTTAGAGTGTCAGTACTGTATGATGCAGCTGAGGACCTGGCCAGCACACTCCACATGACCTTGAAAGCTGGTCTCCCCAGCTCCGAGGATCGACCAACCGTGGAAGACCTCAGAGCAGAAGGGGCCAGGTCCAAAGCCGAAGCAAGGGTCAGGCTCACCTGAGCCGAAGCACCGAGAGGGAGGCTAGGATCCAAAGACCATCCCGAGACCTCCCCCTCAGGTCCAACCGAGGAACCATGAGTCCTGGACCCATGGACGGAGCCGAGATCGGAGCCGATAAGCCAGAATTGGCTATCAGAGCCGACCTAGAAGGATCAAATGGCACCAACCACTCTGGCTCCAAAGGCAGAAATTTGCTCGGAAGAGGAGGTATCGACAATGGATGGGTGACGGGCTCCGGAGCCAACTGGGCTGGAATCGAAAGCAATTTAGCCAGCACCAGTGATTGAAGCAGTCTCTGTACCACTCTATCTACATCTACATCAGAGAGTGTCCTGGAGGACCTAGAGGACAAGGCAGAAGATCTAGACCTCCTCTCTGAAGAAGATCTGCGAGGAGGAGAAACCAGTCTAAAAACTGGGGACCGGCTCCGAACTAGTATCTCTGACACCAGCTCCGAGAGGCTGGGAGCCAATGTAAGTTCTGTTGGTTCACAAGCTTCCTTCGGCACCGAAGACAGTGGAGCTGAGGATGCCACAGTAGACTTAGTAACTTTCTCCGGAGGCTCCGATAAGACAGACGGAGCCAGAGATCTTTTTTTGCTTTAGATGTTTTGTCTCTTGTAGAAGGAGGGGACTTAGCACTAACCCTCGAAAGAGGGTTTCAGTAGTCCCTTCAGAACTAGTTTATTCTTCCTTTCTTGAAAAACACAAGGGCTGAATGCATGACAGAATGCACAAGACTCCTGAAGGTGTATAGCCCCCAAACAATAAACACACACAGGGTGCCCATCAGTAATGGATATCTTGTACCCACATTTACTACATTTCTTAAAGCTCGAAGGCTTATGTTCTTTTGTATCCTTTGACATGGTCGGCAGGATACTAAAACAACACAACAGTAAAGAGACACCAGCAACAAGCGCGGGAACTGAACTAATAACTACAGACACTACACAAGGGCCTCTAACTCAAACAGTCTTGACAGAAAAACAAGGGAAAGGACTAGGTCCTCTAATTTAAATGGCCCTAGCCCAGAGGTGGTAGATACCTAAACCAAAAAACGAGCACAGAAGGAGAAAACAGATAATCAAGGGAGGACTAGGTCCTCTAACTAAAACGGGCCTAGCCCATTGGGAGATACCCAATGGGATACCAGACAAAAAGTAGACAAATGCCACAAAGGCCGTACGAAAAATGCTTCCACAAAGCAACAACACACACACCTAGCTATGAAAATAGCTTTTGGATCAAATTTTTAGTCAAAAATTTAGTCAAGAAGACAAAAAGTTATACTTAGCCACAGCCAAGAGTGAGACCACGTCTGAGCTTTACGAGCGGCAAACGAGATCTGGTGAAAGGGAGCAGTGCAGTATGGGATACCTCTTAGCCCAGCCAATTGAAAGACTTCAAGCTAGAGTATGACCGAGTCAGAGCTCAGGTTCGACTCCGGACCCACGGGTAAGAATGTAGGCAAGATTGGACTACATAACATCTGAGGCTATGGATTACCTGCAAAGTGAAGGATTTAGTGTAGAAAATTTAACTCTGATAACATCACAGTAGAGCAAAGGATCCCCAAATTAAGGAGAAACCAGTGGAGTGGGAAACATCTGATCAGTTGCTATATGAAGATACTTCAGAGCCTTCCATAGGAAACCAGTACAAAAGATCAGCTGGAGTTGCACAGGAAGGGAAGGAACAGGAAACTGTGGCAACTCTGTCACAGTCAATGTTGTGGAGTGATAGGCCAGTGAGTTCCTATATGAAAGCGCAACAGATGACTCGGGATGAAAAGTACAGTTGTGTACACTTACCATAAATGTAGATGTTCGAGTGTATTCACTGTTGCAGTCATTGCATTTGGGTTATCTGCTTGCAGGTAGCCCTCGGTCGGCCTGATTAACAAGGTCTTGGGTCCTGCGTCGGTTGCTGTCCCTTCTTCCATGACGTCAAGTCATTAGGGGTATAAAACATGCAGCAAACGCCATTACATCAGTTCTTCTTGCCCCAGATGTCAGGTGCCCCCCTAATGGGAAGCAATTAAATATAAAAGTACAAAGATATACTTCCAACAAAAAAGCAAATACACCAAAAAGGCTTTTAAGCATAGTAAAGGAAAGTAGAGGTATAGCCAAAAGAAGTTAGGGGCTGGAGGGAGGGTAACCAGGACTGCAACAGTGAATACACTTGAACATCTACATTTATGGTAAGTGTACACAACTGTACTATGTTCTTCGTGTTTCACTGTTGCAGTCATTACATTTGGGTAGATTCCCAACGCTATAGTTGGGAGGAGGAATTTAGATAGCATTAGGGCCAGCTATAAGGCCCTGCAAGACTGCAGTGGCAAAGCCAGCTCTGGATTTAGAGAAAATTGGCAAATGATAATGCTTGGTAAAAGTATGTACAGAACTCCAGGTAGCAGATTCTAGGATGTCCCTAGTAGTGACGCCTCTGAGAAAGGCTGTAGAGGTAGATGCAGCCCTGGTTGAGTGGGGTCTGATCCCCTGTGGGATAGGTTTTCCATGGTGCTTGTAACAGAAATGAAAGCAGTGGCCTATCCATTTGGAAATGGTTTGCTTTGAAATAGCCTTCCCCTCTGCTCCTGCAGCAAATGCCACCAGCAGTTGTTCAGATTTCCTTTGAGGTTTAGTCCTGTCCAAGTAGAATCTAAGTTGTCTGTGCACATCTAAGGAATGCAGTATCCATTCCCCTTTATTCTGTGGATTGGAAAAGAAGGTTGGCAAATGAATGGACTGATTAAGAATCACACTGGATACCACCTTGGGCATGAAGGATGGATTGGTACTGAGGGACACCCTGTCCGCATGAATGATGATGAAAGCCTCCACTACCATAAGGGCCTGCAATTCAGATACCCTTCTAGCTGAAGTGATTGCTAAAAGGAAAGCTGTTTTCCAAGAAAGAAATTTAAAGTCTGGATTAGCAGCTGGCTCGAAAGAAGGTAGAGTGAGTTTCTCCAAGACAAAGTTAAGGTCCCAGGCTGGGGTTGGAGCTCTCCTGGGTGGTCTCAAATTTTTGGTCCCTCTGAGGAACTGCTTGAGCAGTGGATGAGAGAAGAGGGGAGGTTCTATGTTACAATGAGATGAAATGGCTGATGCATGGATTTTAATGGAGGATAAAAACAGGCCCTTGTGAAGCATCTCAGTTAAGTATTGTAAAATCCGAGGTAAAGTGGGTGCTGCTGTGCTCATCCCTTGAGATTGGTTCCAGGCACAGAATCTTTTCCAATTTTCAGCATAGGATTTTCTAGTACTAGGCCTCCTTGCCTCTAAAATTATATTCATCACACATTTGCTGAGGGATGGTAAAGGGGAGATTAAGTAATTAGCCAAGCTGCAAGGTTCAGTGTTAGAAGCTGGGGGTGCAAAATCTGGTTCTCCTGCTGAGACAGCAGGGAAGGAGTCTGAGACAGGTGTCATGGAGATAACCATTACATACTACGCAGGAGGGGGTACCAGTGTTGGCGCGGCCAGACTGGAGCAATCAAAATCATCCTTGGTTTGTCCTGTTTGATTTTTAGCAGTACTTTGGAGAGCAGAGGCAGAGGGGGGAAGGCATAGACTGATAGTTTTTTCCAGCTGAAGGAAAGAGCATCCACTTTTCAGGCTTGCTTGTGGGGAGTCCTTGTGCAAAATTTGCCCAATTGGTAGTTCTGGGGAGAGGCAAACAGCTCTATATCTGGGCTCCCCCATTTGCTTGTCAACATGTTGAAAATTCTTGGTTACAGTTTCCACTCGTGTGGGTCCAGGAGGTTTCTGCTTAGTCTGTCTGCCAGTGTATTTAATTTTTCTGGAAGGAATTGAGCTTGTAGGTGCACTTGGTAGCTGAAGGCTATGTTCCACAATGCCATGGCTAGTCTGCGGAGGGTTAAGAATGTATACCCCCTTGCTTGTTTATGTACCACATAACAGTGGTGTTGTCTGTCTTTACCATTAGTTGTCCTGGAAGAATGTGGTCCTTGAAGGCTGCCAGAGCATTCTGTACAGCTAACATTTCTTTTTGACTGATATGCAGGTGCATTTGACTTGGGTTCTATTTGCCCTGAATGCACTTCCCTGCCAGGTGAGCCCCCCATGCATAGCGTGATGCGTCTGTTGTTAGGGTTTGGGCGGCAGGAGGTGGTGTGAAAGGTAGTCTCTTGTTTTGGTGGTAGGCCTCTGCTCACCTAAGGAACTCTAGGCATAGGCAAGGTATGATAGGAATCATTGTTTCTAGATCTTGAGAATGTTGACACTATAGGCTTTTTAGATACCACTGTAGTTTCCTCATATGCAGTCTTGCATATGGAATTAGAAGAATGCAGGAGGCCATGAACCCCAAGGCTTGCATTATTTGTCTTGCAGATAGCAGGGTTTTTGTGGCGAATTTGTTTGAAGTAGGTTGTCAAATTAATTTGTTTCTCTGGCATGAGGTAAGCCATCTGGGAAGTTGTATTCAAGCTTGCTCCCAGGAATATAACTTGTTGACAGGGTACCAAGTGTGATTTATTTTCGTTTATGGTGTACCCCAGACAAGTTAGAACCCTTTGTATAAAGGCCAGATGATTCAAAAGTAGGTCCTGGCTTTCTGCCTGTATTAAACAATCGTCCAGGTATGGGTATATTTGAATATTTCTTTGCCTGCCAAATGCAATAACTGGAGCTGGGCACTTTGTTAATACCCTGGGTGCAGTAGATAAGCCAAACGGCAGTGGAGAGAACTGATAGTGCATGTAGCCTGCATTGAAGCGCAGGTATCTTCTGCAAGATTCCTTGATTGGGATGTGCAGGTATGCTTCTTTTAAATCTAGTGTTGTCAACCAGGCATCTTTGCCTAGCATAGGAAGTAATTGGAGAAGAGTCAGCATCTTGAATTTTGGAATCCCCAAAAAGGTGTTTAGAGTAGACAGGTCCACGATAGGACGCCATGAATTGTCTTTTCTGGGTACCAGGAAAAGTCTCGAGTAGAAACCTTGTCCCTTTTTCTCTTCTGGTACCAGTTGAATAGCCCCCATGCTTAAGAGAGAAAGTACTTGTTTTTGGGGCTCTGCCCACTGATTTGGGGATAGGTCAAGGCCACCCACTTGGTATTGGCAACGTGTGGAATTGAAATCTGTATCCCCGGGGCACTATATTTAAAACCCATTTGTCCTGGGTAATGAGTTCCCAATTCTTTGCATGAAGAGCAATCTTTCCCCCCAAAGGGGCAGTCAGTTGATAAGTGCTTGGAAATTTTAAAAGGAAGTCATTGAGACAGTTTACCACAGGGGGAGTCTTATTATTCACAGATTTGGAAGTGGAGGCCCCCCACTGCTTAGTTCTGTGTGTCCCCTGGGACTGAAGCCTGGGGTTTTTGCTGTGTCTGGGTTTGGCTTGAGAAGACCTGGAAGGGGCTGGAAAAGACCAATTCTTAGAGGGCCAGTCCCTACTAAATCTAGGAGGCTGAACTTGTAAAAAATCTTTAACAGTTTGCATAGATTTAGCTTTATCTTCCATCTTTTTAAAAACTTCCTCAGCCTTGTTGCCAAACAGGCAGTCCTGACTTAAAGGAGCATCCAACAATTTAGCTTTAACATGATCAGGCAAAGACTGCTCCTTAAGCCAAGCATGCCTTCTGTGCACAGACCCAGTAACAGAATCAAAACTACATTGCAAAGCATGTTTTCCAACTTGTTCAGCAGAATGCATTAAATCCTGCAATTCTTTATTTTCCACACAGTCAGGAATCAACATTATTCTGTTTAAGCAGTCCAATAACATGTTGCTGATACATTAACATATGAAACTGGCAGTTAAAAGCCCTAATGGCCAAGGTTGCAGAAGTGTAACCTTCTTACCCCATCCATCCAGCGCCCTGGAGTCTCTATTAGAAGGGGTAGGATTTTTAGCAGTAGAAGCCTTAATGCCCTTGGGCCCCTGTGAAATAGTCTCTGGATCTGCAATAGGATTTTTAAAAGGAACTTGTGGGACTCAGGGACCCTGTAGTATCTGTTAGGTTTTCTGGGAGCAGGAGGCAGGGAATCAGGGGCCAAACTAGATTCCAAAAAAGCATCATCAACAATGTCTAGTACAGAAGGAATAGCTAAAGGCCTATGCTGATGTACGAGAAGGAAATCCCTAAGCCTCTTTTTTGAATCAGAAAAATCCTGGCTTTCCAAGTGGAAATGCTCCCTTAGAGTATGTAAGGTTTCCCCAAAAGAAACATCCTCAGGAGGCAAAGCAGAGGGAATGGAGTCCTCTGCATCAGAATCTTCATAAGTAGATAAGGGCAAATCCAGATCATCAGAAGAATAAGAAAAAACACAATCCTGATCAGAAGATTCATATTCAACTTCAGTCCTAGGCCTCTTAGAAGGGGGGTTGGCTACCCCTGATTAGAGTTATTAGATCTCCAGCCATTCCTATCATTTGTTTTTTAGGCATAGAGGCCTGAGCATGTGGCCTGGGCTTCATTTTTTTAGGCATGGATTGACATTTAGGCCTAAGTAAAGAAGGAGGCATCGGTTTAATATGTAGGTCCGTAGGCCTGAATACACCCTCAGAAGCCGATGCCTGCACAGCGGCTCTGGACCCATCCAAGGTAGAGACATCCGCGGGTTCCATAGTTGAAGCATCTCGTGGCATACCGAACTCCGAATAGTTCTCAGTAGAGGCCTGCGAATCAGAAGTAGCAGGTATTAGGGGCTGTGAAAGCCCCTTATTGAGTACCGACGAACTGGCAACTGGCTTAGGAGAAGCGTCATCGGCAGTTTTGGACCTCGGCAGCCTGTCTCTGTCTTTATCTTTGCATTTTTTCAGAATCCCGGTAGTCGGATAGCTAACCGACGACATTTCTGGATAATTAAACCGAGAACCGAAATGTTTAGAGGCAAAAATAGACAGACAACGGATACTGCGCTGATTAAATAAAGCAGAAAACCAACAGCAAGGTACGTCGTGGTCAGGGCCTAGGCAAGGAATACAGTACGAATTAAAATCTTTATGAGGTATTTGCTTTCCTCAAGTAATGCAATTATTAACATTCACTGACATCGGAAGGAGCAAGAAAAAGTTTCCCCAACAGGGTACTTAGCTTTAGTTGAAGACTACGGTTCTGAAACTCGAAAACAAAAATTTCAGGAGTCGGACGACCGGCACTTGCGAACTGCTTCTGCTTCGAGCACCGCATGACAAGAAAGACTGGTGTAATGGCATTGGCTGCATGTTTTATACCCCTGATGACCTGACGTCGTGGAAGAAGGGACAGCAACCGATGCAGGACCCAAGACGTTGTTAATCAGGCCGACTGAGGGCTACCTGCAAGCAGATAACCCAAATATAATGACTGCAACAGTGAAACATGAAGAATATCTGAAGGAAATGTGGCAGAGGAAGATGCTCTGAAACTTTCTTTAGAATGCCCACAAGAAATAAAGAACAAAGAATGTGCCCTCAGTTTAGAAGAAAATGATCTAACAGACGAGATGCTTGATTTAATACAGATGGACAAACATATTAAGATCAATGAAAGAAATAGACTACAGAAAGTCAACAAAACCCAAAACGTTAGAAGTTTGGTAAAACAAATGAATGCAGTACTTAGGACTGTTCATAGACATTCGTGGAATATAAAAGAAGTAAATAGGATATCTTACTGTACAGCTAAATTAATAACAGATAAAGTTTTACTACAAAAACACAGGGCAGTAAGGGAAAGGAATGGGGGAAATCAAATGCCATCATGAAAGCATCGAATAGAGAAAACTGTAAAGCAATTAAGGCAAGAAGTGTCACTGTTAAAAGAGTATAGAAGGGGAACAGATTAATAAAAATATTCAAAAAGATAGATGTGATAAAAGCAATGCGCAATATCAGAACAGATCAGGATGTATCTTGCACTACTGCAAATACTAAACTAAAATATCCACACAGACAGAAAATTTTAGAAAATATGCAGATAAATATAAAGGAAAAGTACAAAATAAGCAATTTATTGATGATCCAAAAAAGTTTTATATAGAATAGAGAAACAAGGCAAAAGTGATTGAAATGCCACCAAAAAAAGAAGAAATAGATACATTTTTGAGAAATATCTATGAAGATCAAGTGGAACATAAAGATGCTAAATGGATAAAAAAGTAAAAGAAAGAATAAGAAGTTCAAATGTTCAGGATATAAACTGGGATGAAGTAACGGCCAGAGATTCTGAAACAAAGTTAAGAAAAGCTCCTAATGGAAAACCCCAGGCCCAGATGCAGTACCTAAATTCTGGCTAAAAGTATTAACATCTCTGCATGAAGATTTAGCCATGAGCAAGTAAGAATAGTTGTGCAAAATGTTATCAAAACCACAGATGTCCTTCTCTTCCATGTTGCAGTATTCTCACATGTGGGATCCTCTGCCTCAGGTGACCCAAACGTCCGGCTCATATACAAAAGCTTAGCTTGGCTGCTGTAAGGTGCGTGAGACATCACATGAGGGACCATAAACCATGAGCCATAAATGTGACCTCCGCACGCATAGACCTCAGAACTGAATGCCCAGTCAGACAACAGTCTAAGGTCAGCTGAAAAGATGCCATCCAGATAAGAGAAAAGATCCTATAGGGGGTAGGAGGGAGGGGTAGGAATACTGCAACATGGAAGAGAAGGACATCTATGGTTATGGTAAGATTTTACACAACTATTCTATGTCCTTCTATTCTTATGTTGCAGTATTCTCACATGTGGAAGAGTACCACAGTTCAACCATTGATATGGGTGGAGGAAGATGATGCAGTCTCCAAGAATCCATGCAGTATGGCTTTAGCAAATCCTGCCCTAGCTCTAGAGATGCAATCCAATTTGTAGTGTTTAGTGAAAGTGTGGACTGAGGACCACATAGTCGCCTCTAATATGGGTGGCTGTATCTAAGCCTTTAAGGAAAGTCCCTGAATAGGCCACAGCTTTGGTAGAGTGGGGTAACTGTCTTCCATGAAAGGAGTAGCAGAAGAACATAGTTTTGGAGATCCATGAAGATACAGTCTGTCTGGATACACCTTTCCCCAGAGCCCTGGGGTGAAAGGATACAAACAGCTGGATGGACTTTCTGATGTCCTTGGTCTTATCCAGATAGAACCTAAGTTGCCTGTGAACATCCAGGGAATGGAGCACTCTCTCTCAGTCATTCTGTGGTGAAGGAAAGAAGGTGGGTAAATGAATAGACTACTTAAGAGAAAGTTCATTTACCACTTTAGGCATGAAGGAGGGGTTAGTACGAAGAGAAACCCTATCCTTATGAAAAATGAGGTAAGGTGGGAAGAATAGTTGTGTAAAATCTTACCATAACCATAGATTTCCTTCTCGTCCATGTTGCATTATTCTTATTGTGGGATTCCCTGCCTCAGGCGGCCTGAATGTTAGCTCCTTATACTAAAGTTTAATCCTGGTTGCTGTAGGTGCGTGGGACGTCACACGTAGGGCCATAAACCAGGGACCTTAAATGTGATGTCGGCAGACACAGACCTCAGAACTTAAATGCCCAGTCGGACAGTCCAGTAGAGAGAGGCAAATGATGTCCACAAGAGGTGCAAAGTGTCATTTGCTGGCTAATCTGACCTCAGTCTAGGGTGTGCCCCAGGGTGCTCCTTAGACAGTTCAAAAGGAATAAAGGGGGGTAGATGGGGGGAATACCTCAACATGGAAGAGAAGGACATTTACGGTTATGGTAAGATTTTACAGAACTATTCTGTGTCCTGCTATTTCTATGTTGCAGTATTCTTCATGAGGGAGAATGCCACAGCTTAGGAAGAAGGAAGGGTGGAGGAAGAGGTAGCTGATTCCAGAAAGCCCTGCAGGATTGCCCTAGCAATCCCTGCCTTGGCTATGGAGACATGGGCCAAGTTGTAATGTCTGGTAAAAGTGTGTATGGTAGACCAGGTGGCTGCCTCCAGAACGGAGGTTGTGTCTAGGCCTTTGAGGAAGGGTTTGGAGGATGCCACGGTTCTGGTAGAATGAGCTTACTCCCTGGAGTACGTCCTTGCCATGGTAGGATTAACAGAAACAGATAGATTTTCTGATCCAGCAGGAAATGATCTGTTCGGTGACTGCTTTGCCCAGGGCTCTGGGGTGGAAGGGTACAAAGAGTTGGTTGGATTTTCTGATGGACTTAGTTTTGTCTAAATAAAACCTTAGTTGTCTGTGCACATCCAGTGAACGGAGTATCCTCTCACTGTCATCAGTGGGAGAGGGGAAGAAGGTGAGCAGGTGAATGGATTAGTTTAAGGACAGTTCGTTCATACCTTTGGCATGAAAGAAAGGTTAGTGTGCAAGGTCACCCTATCCCTGTGAAAGAGAGTGTACGGTGAGGAGGCCATGAGAGCTTGTAACTCTGACACTTTTCTAGCCAAGGTGAGGGCCACGAGCAGTACAGTCTTCCATGTGCACATTTGGAGCATTGCAGTACTGGCTGGCTCAAATGGAGGCAGTGTGAATTTTTCCAGGATGAAGTTTAGGTCCCATGTAGGTGGGACAGGCTTTCTTGGTGGTCTGATGTGCAAGACCCTCTTCAGGAACAATTTAACATCTAGCTTGGCTAGTACAGGGGGATCTAGTGGTAAGCAGGCAGAGGCTGCAGATAGGTGGACTTTTACTGAAGAGTAAGAAAGGGCAGCCTTGATAAGTTCACACACGTAAGTAAGGACTAGAGGGGTATCCACTTGAAAGGGATCCCTGTGCCTATGGAGACACCACTTGGAGAATCTTTCCCATTTTGACATGTAGGATCTCCTTGTAGTTGGTTGCCTGGCCTCCCTCAGGACTGAAAACACTTTCTCATAGTGGTGTCTGAAAGGAATTAAACGTTTATCACCCAGAGTGTTAGACCTAACATTTGTAGGTGAGGGTGAATAAGAGATTCCTTCTGTTGTGTGAGTAGGTCCACCTTATGGGGTAACTTGTGGTGATTGCCCTTGGCTAGTGAGAGTAGTAGGGGGAAACAGTGCTGCCTTGGCTGATAGGGAGTCACCAGCAACATTTTTGGTTTGTCCTTCCTGATCTTCAGGAGGACTTTTTGAATGAGAGGGAAGGGTGGAAATGCATACAGAAACCGTCCCTTCCATGAGATGCTGAAGGCATCTACCCTCCAGGCAAGTGGAGAGTGATCCTTAGTGCAAAATTTCTTCAATTGTCTGTTCTGGGGAGAGGCAAACAAATCTACATGAAGTGTGCCCCACCAGTGGACAATGTCTAGAAAAATGTCCCTGTTCAGCATCCACTCGGGCTGTAGAGAAGATGTTCTGCTGAGAACATCCGCTTGTTGGTTGTCCTGGGAAGGAATGTAGGTTGCCTTCAGGGATACGTTGTTTCTGGAGGGAAGGTCCCAAATTTCAATCATTATCCAGTAAAGAAGGTAGGACTTGGTCTCTCCTTGTTTGTTGAGGTACCACATGACTGTGGTATTGTCTGTGAAGAGTTGAACGGGGCCTAGTTGCAGGACTGGGAGAAAGGCTTTCAGGGCCAAAAAGACTGCTGTCATTTCTCTCACATTGATAGGTTTCTTTTGGAGGTAGGATGCCAGGTCTCCTGTACCATGAAGCCCTTCATGGTAGCCCCCCACCCTATGTCTGACGCATCTGTATACATGTACTGGGTTGGGGTGGGGAGTTGAAGTGGAAGGCCTGGGTTCATTTGTATTTGTTGAATCCACCACCTTAGTTCTGCTTTGAGGCAGTGCAAGAGTGTAATCTAAAGCTCTAGAGGGTGTTCGTGTTGAGACCACACATTCTTCAAGTACCACTGCAGTTTTCACACATGCATTCTGGCCAAAGGCAGCATAGGGATGGTGGCTGCCATCAACCCTAAGACCCTTAAGAATTGTCTTGCAGATATCTGCTGTAAGAATTGTCTTGCAGATATCTGCTGAATCTGCATTAGGTCTTAGAAGGGGGTAGAGAGGGAGAGAACTTTGTCCTGAGGGAGGAATGCCCATATCAGGTCTGTTCTGATCCTGAAGTCCAGAAAGATTTTGTCCTGCTTGGAGGGGGGTGATTTTGGAATGTTGAGGGTGAACCCCAAACTCTGAAGCAGGGAAATGGTGAACTGCAGATTGTTTTGTAGGGTGTCCTCTCTTTCTGCTAGAATGAGGATGTTGTCTAGTTAGGGATACAATTGGACACCTTTGGTTCTGCAAAAGGCTATAGTTGGAGGTAGGTATTTTGTGAATACTCTGGGTGCAGTAGATAAACCAAAGGGCAAGGCTCTAAATTGAAAGTGTGAACAGGGCCCAGTGAAATGTAGGTATTTTCTGTGGGAGGGTTTTACTGAGATATGGAGGTAGGCCTCCTTCAGATCGAGTATGGCCATAAAGGCCTGATCTGGCAATAGTGGAAGAAGGGTTTGTAGGGATAACAGTCTGAATGATGGAACTTTTAGGAATAGGTTTAGAAAGGACAGATCCAGTATTGGCCTCCAATGGCCATCTTTTTTGGGGACAAGAAATAATCTTGAGTAAAAGCCTTTTCCTTCTTGTCCTGGAGGGACAGGTTCTATAGTTCCATGGTTCAGAAGGTCCTGCAGGACCTTTGGAATAAGATGTAGTTGATTTTTTGGGGGGGAATGGCTTGCCCCTTGTAAAGGGCTTTTCCTTCCAAGAGAGGAAATATCCCTCTTGTACTACTGCCAGCACCCAGCGGTTTGAGGTGATGGATCTCCAAAGGGGGAGGCAGTGGGAGAGGCGGGCTGACAAGGGGAGGTGGGCAAGGCAGTCACACATTGTTGGAGCCATTTATGTCAAGAAAGGGCTGTCTTTGGATAAGTTGTGAGGCTGCTGATCTGGAGGTGGTCTGCCTCCAGGTTCCTTTCCTATACCTGGAAGAGGATGGAGTAGCAGAGGAGGCTGTCCTCCTGACAAAGGTAGTCTTAGCAGGGTAACTTCTGTAATATTTAGGAATAGGGAACACCAGCAGGTGCTTGATGTCTTGAAGCTCTTTACTTTTCTCCTGAAGGTTTTTAAAGAGGTCTGCAGACTGTTTACCAAACAGGAGGTTGTGGTCTAGAGGGGCATCTAGAATTTTTGACTTGAAATCTTCTGGTATGAGTTGAAGGCATAGACATGATTATCTATGTAGTACTAATGCAGAAGCAGCAGACCTTGCAGAGGCCTCTGCTGCATCATAACTGTATCTAACTTCACTTTCATTCTAACATTCTTCATTCTAACAGCATCCACTTCAGAAGCCAGGGACAGTTTTGATGCTACCTCTGTCTTGCTAGGGCAGTCAGGTATGGATGACAGGAGGGTAGAAGCTTGGGATACAAGGTCCAAAGCATATTTTATCATATGGGTTTGGTAGCTGACAGCTCTAAAGGCTAGGGTGGAAGTATAAACCTTCTTGCCTACCCTGTCCATGTTTTTACTATATCAGTAGGTAACAGACTAGGAAGGGGATGCATCAATCACTGCTGGGTCTGCAGGTGTGGTTTACCAGGATTTTTTGTTCATCTGGTACTCTATAGAAATGGTCAGGCCTCTTAGGGGCAGGAGGTTGAGAGACTGGGTTTTTAGATGATCCAGAGAATGCATTAAGGTAGGCAGGAATAACTGGTGGGATGGCTGAAGGGGAAGGAGATTCCACTTGAAGTAACTCAAAAGTATCTCTTTTGAGTTTCAGTCATTTGGGAGGTTTCCCATTTAAAATATTCTTTCATTCATGTGATGGTCTCCCCAAAGATGATATCCTCTGATGGAAAGAACACTTCTATGGATTCCTCATCAGGGGAATAATACTCTAATGGGGAGGCAATTTGAGAAGAGTAAGTAATGGATTCATCTGAAGATAGTAAGCCTCCTGTTCTTTTTCCCCTTCATGGGCAGTGGGAAGGAAGAGAGAAGCAGCTGAGGCAGGCCTAAAACTGAGAACAGGAATGGTGGAGGGGGAAGAGGCCGTGGGCCTAAGGGCTATGAAGGCATGCATCAAGGAGTTTGTGAAAGACTGCCAGTCTGGAACTCCCTCTGTGGGTGGTGGTAGGTGCTTAGTTTTCTGCTTCCTTTTCAAAGGGGTAGTCTTAGGAGAAGGCCTGGTTTCAGGGACCTGAATAGGAGTTGGGGCTTCAGGTAAAGGCATCCCAGTTGGTCATCCCCCCTCGACATCGGCTGGGACCGACATCTGAGCTGTCTCTGTGGACATGCTGCCCGTAACTTCCGAAGCGGCTTCCTTAAGGGGAGTCGTTGAAGTGGACGGCTCTAGCAGACGTCTCTCAACTCCTAAATCAGAAGCTGGCGGGACGTCCGATAGTGGAGAGGCAGAAGTACTAGGCCTTGGAATTTTGGCCTTTTTCTGTGGTGGTTCTGTTGGGGCAGCCGACTTGGGATCCAATACTGAGCACTAGCTTTTTTAGCCTCTGGTTTTCTAAATATGTATTTGGGGTGGCCAGACAGCTTCAGAAGGTCTTAGGTATGAAGGATTGACAAATAGGGCAAGAGGTATGGTCATTTTCTCGACCTAGGCAGAAAATACAACGGTCGTACGTATCCTTATGTGGAATCTGGTGCCCGCATCAGCATCGGCTAATAGTTGGGTACAGCAAACTAAGCTCAAGCAAGAATTTAAAACAAAATCCCCAACGGGGTACTTAGCTTTAGATGTCTTCAAAGAAGAGCGAAGCGATCCATGTGATGGTCGATTGCAGCTGAAAAGTTCTGAGGTCTGTGCATGCAGATGTCACATTTAAGGTTCCTGGTTTATGGCCCTACGTGTGACGTCCCACGCATCTACAGCAACCAGGCTTAAGCTTTTGTACAAGCAGCCGACGTTCGGGTCGCCTGAGGTGGGTAATCCCACACTAAGAATACTGCAACATAGGAATAGAAGGACATCAGCCATGATTGCTTGTAACTCTGAGACTTTTCTGGCCAAGGTTAGGGCTACAAGCAGAGCAGTTTTCCAGGTACACACATCTTTAATGTGGCTGAAGCTGCTGGTTCAAAAGTAGTAGTAGTAAGTTTCTCCAGAATGAAATTCAAGTCCCAAGAAGGAGGGATGGGTTTTCTCGGTGGTCTAATGGGAAGAACCCCCTTGAGAAAGAGCTTCAACTCTAATCTGGATAATAAGGGTGGACAGACAGGTAAACAGGCTGAGATAACTGACAAATGGACTTTCACTGAAGAATATGAAAGTTCAGATTTTAGGAGCTCACACAAATAGGATAAAACTAGAGGTACATCCACCTGAATGGAGTCTAGTTGCCTTTGAAGACACCAAGTGGAGAACCTTTTTCATTTGGATAAATTGGACCTCCTAGTAGTAGGTTTCCAGGCCTCCTGCAGGACAGATAGCACGTCCACTGAGTAAAGGTGTCTAAAAGGGATCAAAAGTCTATCGTCCACAGTGTAAGACTGACAGTTTGCAGGTGTGGGTGGATGAGAGATCACTTCTGTTGTGTGATGAGGTCCACCTTGTGAGGCAACTTGTGATGATTGCCCTTGGCTAGTGACAAAAGAATGGGGAACCAGTGCTGCCTTGGCCAATAGGGAGTCACCAGCAAGACTTCTGACTTGTCCTGTTGAATTTTCAGTAAGACTTTCTGTATTGGGGAAGGGGGGAAATGCATACAGGAACATTCCCTTCCAAGAAACCGAAAAGCCATCCACTCTCCAAGCCTGTGGGGAGGGGGACCTTGAGCAGAATAGCTGTAGTTGTCTGTTCTGAGGGGAGGCACACAGATCTATCTGTGGTATGCCCCACTGGTGGACTATGTCCAGGAAAACATCTCTGTTTAACATCCATTTGTGATTTTGAGACAATGTTCTGCTGAGGGCATCTGCCTGATCATTGTTCTGCGAAGGGATGTACACTGCCTGTGTAGCCAACTCCCAAGCTTGTATGGCCAGGAGTAAGACCTGGTTCCCCCCTTCTTGTTGATGTATCACATGACTGTGGTGTGGTCTGTGAAGATTTTGAGGGGATCTGGATGTATGAGGAGAAGGAATTCCTTCAGGGCTAGGAGAAGAGTAGTCTTTTCCCTGATGTTGATGTGTTTTTTCCGAAGGCAGGGCTCCCATTGGCCCTGCACCTTGAGTCCATTCATAGTGGCCTCCCATCACAGATATGATGCATCTGTGTCCATCTGTTGAACTGCCATGAGAGGCTGTAATGGGAGTCCTAGAATCAGGTGGATTTGCTGAATCCACCACCTTATTTATTTCTTTCGCCAGGGAAGAAAAGGCACCTGAAAGTCTAATGGATGGGCGTGCTGGGACCAAACATTCTTCAAATACCATTGGTACTTCATCATGTGTAACCAAAAAATAAGCACCTGGGTGATATTTATCTCTAAATTTTATTTCAACAAGTTAGTTTAGCGCTTTCATCAAATTAAATTGACTTCTTCAGAACAGCAAACCACAATTTTCTTCCATTTAAATAAGTTGTTCGAGAAAATGATTGGTGAAACCTTAACCAATAAAAAAAGTTCAACAATTAATACATAAATATTCATTAGTTTGTTCATGAATTTTAAATCAATGCAAACCACCAACATGACAATCTAAATACTTCTATTGCTTAAAAATTGTTTGTTAAAACTCTAAAATCTGTGAGGACTATACTTGTTCAGCTCTTTTTTTCAAAACTGGCATCACACTTAAATGGTCATTTAAACCTGGCAAAAAATGTGCAGCTAACCTTAGCTGCCACATAAGTTCCTTTTTACACAGAATGTTTTGCCAGTCCCCCCCTCTAGGATCTATATCAACCGTATCAAGAATAGCAAACTTGTATCCAGAAAACCCTGAACAATTTATACTATGCCTGTACAAAACATTTGTTTCTTTTTTGTTTTTAACATCGTACATAAATCCTAGTCTTAAACAATCTTTCAGTTTTCCCGACACAGAATGAAGTACAGGTATTACATTTTGCAAGATAAACAAGTTTGCTGGAAAAACAATTACCTTTCTTTAAAAACAGAGTATTGGCATTTCTGTTAGGTAAAGTAATAGATTCTACTTCCAAAATATATTGGCAATATGGACATTTCCCGCAGAGTCTAGTTCCACCCTTCACATCCACAACAGATGTTCTAGTTCCTTTCCTTTCTAAAATTGACTGGCAAAACATTCTGTGTAAAAAGGAACTTATATGGCAGCTAAGGTTAGCTGCACATTTTTTGCCAGGTTTAAATGACCATTTAAGTATCATGCCAGTTTTGAAAGAAATAGCTGAACAAGTATAATCCTCACAGATTTTAGAGTTTTAACAAACAATTTTTAAGCAATAGAAGTATTTAGATTGTCATGTTGGTGGTTTGCATTGATTTAAAATTCATGAACAAACTGATGAATATTTATGTATTAATTGTTGAACTTTTTTTATTGGTTAAGGTTTCACCAATCATTTTCTCGAACAACTTATTTAAATGGAAGAAAATTGTGGTTTGTTGTTCTGAAGAAGTCAATTTAATTTGATGAAAGCGCTAAACTAACTTGTTGAAATAAAATTTGGAGATAAATATCACCCAGGTGCTTATTTTTTTGGTTCAACAGTTTTTCTTTATAAGTACCACACCACTTTTTGGTTCATCACTTCCTCATCTGTAGCCTAGCAAGGGGCAACATGGGAAGAGTGGATGTCATCAGAGCCAGTAGGCGAAGGAATTCCCTGGCTGAAATACAGCTCACTACGAGTAGATCCTGAAAGAAGTTAGTCAGAGAAGTGACCTTTTCTGGTGGGAGAAAGGCCTTCATCAAATCCATCCTTATTCTGCAACTCAAAAAAATGTGGTCTTTGGAAGGAGTCAGGGAGGACTTGAATAGGCTGACTGTGAAGCCCAGGCTTCCTAGCAGGGAAATGATGAATTGGGAGTTGTCTTTGTAAGGTACTTGCTTCCTCTGCCTGGATGAGCAGGTCATCCAAGTATGGGAAGACGTGTATGCCTTTTGTTCTGCAGAGGCCTACTACTGGGGCTAGACACTTTGGTTTATCTACAACACCAGGAGTATTTACAAAGGGCAAGGCAGTAAACTGATAGTGTGAGGCTGGCACAGCAAAACGCATGAATTTGTGAAAATTTGGGCGGATAGGGATGTGAAGATATGCCTCCTTCAGGTCTAAAGTGGCCATGAAGTCACTGGGTGTCAAGAGTGGAAGAAGGGTTTGAAGGGACAGCATGTGGAAAGTGGGTACTTGCAGAAAGGTATTTAGAAGAGACAGGTCCAGGATGGGTCTCCATGAGCCATCTTTTTTTGGTCCTAGGAAAAGCCTGGAATAGAAGCTTTGACCTTCTTGTCCTAGGGGGACCCTCTCTATTGTTCCTTGTAGGACCAAATCCTGAATGACTTGAATATGAGATGGATTTTTTTTTTTTGGAGGGAGAGGGATACTTTTTGGAGAAGATTTTTCCTGCCAAGTCATGAAATACCCTTTTTCAACAATTGAAAGAACCCAGTTGTCTGAGGTGATTTGTTGCCACAGGGGGACACGGTGAGACAGGTGGGCAGGAAGGGGGAAAAGGATATGGGTGCTTAGACAGTCACGCATTGTTAGGCCTGCCAGAAAAGGGCTGTCTTGGAGTAGTGTGAAGAAGAGCTAGTCCTGGAGAATGGAGGTTTCCTGGCACCTTTCCTTGGCTTGGAGGTAGAGGGTGCAGAGAACTTCTTGACAAAACTTGGCTTGGTGGGACTGGGGAGACAAAGAGATGTTTGAGATCCTGCAGCTCCTTGATTTTCTCTTGCAGATTTTTAAACAGTTTTGCTGATTGCTTCCCAAAGAGGAACTTGTTGTCAAGAGGGGCATCCATAATTTTGTTTTTGAAATCATCTGGCAGAGGCTGTAGCCTGAGCCGGAAGTACCTACGTAAAACTGAAACACATGCAGCTGACCTGGCTGATGCTTCTGCAGCATCATAGCTGCATTTAATGGAATGCCTGGCAACTTGGGCAGCTAAATATAATTTAGAGGCAACTTGAGGTTTGGTGGGAGAAACTGCCATGGAAGAGAGCAGACTTGTGGCCTGGGAGACTATGTCTAAGGTGTACTTGACCATATGAGTTCGGTAATTGATGGCTCTAAAGGCCAGGGTTGAAGAGGTGTAAATCTTTCCTAATCTGTCCATCACCTTACTATCTTTATCTGATGGCAGTAAGGAAGAAGAGGGAAGGTGCCTGGATTGTGTGTCTACTGGGACAGCAATCAGAGCTTGGTCTGCCATAGGTGGTTTAATGAAGAATTTAAAGTCATCAGGAACGTTGTAAAACCTGTCTGGTCTTTTTGGGGCTTGTGGCTGAGACTCTGGACCTCTTGGAAGCAAAGGCAAAGGCGTCTAAGTATGTGGGTATAACAGGAGGAATAGCAGAGGGTGAGGGAGATTCCATCTGCAGAAGCTTGTAATACTTCTTTTGCACTTCTGTCATTTGAGTAGAATCCCATTTAAAATATTCCCTCATTTTGGAAATGGTTTCCCCAAAGGTTATGTCCTCAGGGGGGGAATCCCCTTCCAAGGAATCCTCATCTGGGGAGCTGTATTCCAAGGGGGAAGTCAGCTGTGAGCATAGGAGAGGGACCCATCAGAAGAGAAGGAAGAATCTTCCTCGTGTATGTGAAAGTGGCACAAGGCCAGTAGAAGCAGGCCTGGGGTTCAAGGTTGGAAGGGCAAGAATTTGAGAAGCAGTAGGCCTCTGGGTCAAAAAGGCCTGAAAAAGGGAATGTGAGAATGCCTGCCAGTCAGGGAAATCTTCTGCTTGGGGAGACAGATGCTTTGACTTCTGCTTCCTTTTCAGAGGAGGAGTCTTAGGTCCTGGCTGAGTGGGCAAAGGCCTAATGAGTGACATCAGCCTAGGACTAGAAGTGCTTTCCTCAGTAACAGACAGCAACACTAGCCATTCAGGGGAAACTGGTTCCCCCACAACATCGGAGATTGGCGTCACTGGTAGCTCCGCAGACGTGCAGGCCTGTGAAACAAGGGCGGCTTCTGAAGCAGTACCCACTGAAGTTGCTGGACTTATGAGACATTCCTCAGCCCTTAGACCAGAAGCTGGCAGTGCATCCATACTAGGAGGCACAGTATCAGGCCTAGCTACTTTGGCCTTCTTTTTTGGCGGTTCTGTCGAGATGGCCGGTTCCGGCTCCATACCAAGGGCAAGGTGTTTCAGACGTTTGTTTTCAACTAAAAGCTTAAGGGCTGCGAGACAGCTGCTTAGTGTTTTAGGAATAAACAACTGACAGATGGAACACGCTTTAAAGTCATGGGACGGCCGTAAGCAAAACGAGCAGAGGTCATGGCTGTCTTTGTGAAGAATTTGTCAACCGCACTTGCATTTTCCCTTCCTAGATGACATGGACAGAATCAGCTTGATAAAAGCTAAACAGCAACCTAAGCTTAGCAGAAAAGGTAGAAAAGGATTCCTCAACGGGATACTTACCTTTTTAAGGAGTCACTAGCGTAGAGCTGAACAAGAGAGCTGACGTTCGACTGTGGCAGAGAAGTTCTGAGGTCCATGCGTGCGGATGTCACATTTACGGCCCAGGGTTTATGGTCCCTACATGTGACATCCCACGCACCTTATAGCAGCCAGGCTAAGCTTTTGCATATGAGCTGGACGTTTGGGTTGCCTGAGGCAGAGGATCCCATATGTAAGAATACTGCAACATGAGAATAGAAGGACATCTATTTATATTCGCACCCCAAACACCAACCTGATTAACAACAGGAAAAACAATACTCCTACTTAAGAATGAGCCTGCAAGCTATCCTAAAAACTATAGACCAATAACTTGCCTTCTGACGATGTATAAAATATACACTGGAATTGATGTTGACAGAGTTTTTAGTCACATAGAAGAAAATTCAATAATGGCAACAGCAAAAAGGTAACAAAAGAAAGTCATATGGAACAAAGGATCATATGTTGTTAAAGTCGTAATGGAGAACTGTAAAAAGGGGAAGAATCTAAGTATGGCATGGCTAGATTGCAAAAAAGCATTTGATAGTATCCCACATTCATGGATAAAAGAGTGCTTAAAAATGTATACGATATACCCTATACTGATCAATTACATTACAGCAACCATGAAACGGTGGCAAACCACTTGGCAGTTAAACCATGATAAAGGACAAATTATTATGCTGTTTTGTCTTGCCCTTAACCCGTTAAGCTGTTTATTTAACAGATTAGGTCATAGCTATAATTTGGCTCCCAGAAAACAACAACATGTAAAGATTTATCTTATTTTTGTAGATGATTTAAAACTATATAGTTCATTAAATGGGGAACTGAAAGCCAAACTGTAAGTGTTCAAAACTTTTTCAGATGATATAAGAATGTCATTTGGTCTTGATAAATGAACAAAAGCAACCTGCAGCAAGG
This sequence comes from Protopterus annectens, assembly GCF_019279795.1. Lineage (NCBI taxonomy): Eukaryota > Metazoa > Chordata > Ceratodontiformes > Protopteridae > Protopterus > Protopterus annectens. Next base: position 739,916,982 of record NC_056739.1, read on the forward strand.
GACAGGAATGTGATATAAAAGAATTTGAGCAAGAGGGAGTGTATAAATATTTGGGAATTGGTGAAGGATCAACAATAAAACACAAACAAATGCGAATAAACTTAGTAAGGAATATCTTAGAAAACTAAAATTAATACTGAAAACAGCGCTGACACCTAAGAACAAAGTCCAAGCTATAAACCAATTTGATCTTCCTGTCCTAAATTACAGTTTTGGAGTGACTGACTGGCCACAAAAAGTGTTAGATCGGTTGGACAGGAAAACAAGAAGGATGCTTCATGCTCATCAAATGATTTATAAAAATCAGTGTATACCAAAACGACATATTCCCCATTCTGAAGGAGATATGGGCCGCCTCAAAACTGATTATATGTGCAGATCTGTAATCATAGGACTGCATACATATCTGCTGACCTCACAAGACCCAAATGTAGTGAAAGTTTTAAAACATGAGGAGAATAAGTCTAAGATGACTTCCCTGCTTAGTTTAGCAGAATCATATCAGTGTCACACGAGAATGGAAATTAAACCAGAAGTAGATAAAAATTAGGCAGCAACTGAATGTGCCAAAATATGAAATAATATAAGGTGAATGATCAGATGAGAAGGCAAGAAATGTGGAAAATGCATAAATATAGTTGCAAGTATAGAAAATTCTTTCAACAACCTCATGTTGATCAGAATCAAACACAGGAACGGTTAAGGAGAGGTGAATTTAAACCAAAAGACCAAAGGTTAATAATGGCAGCCCAAGATAGAGGACTACATACACATTGGTTTACAAAGTCCATTAAACATGCAGGAGAAACAGACAAATGTAGGTTTTGTAAAACAGAATTGGAAACAGTCGCATATCTTGTTGCTGGATGTGATATACTAATGTCAGGAAGGACTGTATACTGAAAGGCATAACAATTTGTCAAGACTGTTACATTGTGGATTCTGCAAACATTATACTACTGAAGTAGATGAAAAACACTGGAAACATGAGCCACAAAGCATTATAGAAAATAAGACCGGAGCTCCGCTGTGGCGACCCCTAACTGGGAAAAGACGAAATACATTACTTTTATATCATATGGGATCATCCATTACCACCAATTCAAAAAACAGATGTGAGAAAACCAGATATAGTATTCCTTGAAAAGAAGATAAAAGTAGCATTCATTGATCATTGAAATTGTTACACCCAGTGACTACAGTGTCTTATGCAGAGAGACAGAGTCATAAAATACCAGGATTTGCAGGCAGAAACGAGGGCAATGTGGAAGAAAGACAGTTCCAATATTAGTAGCAGCAATGGGTCTTATAAAAAAGAATTTACAGTTATACTTAGATATGTTACTGATACATGTAACTCTGTATGAACTGCAGGTGAAGTCATTACTGGGACATTGTGGGTGCTGAGAAGAGCACTTCTGGCTAACAAACATTGAAATAATACTAATTTCATGAGCTTGAATCATATTTTGTCTTAGGAACAGGATCCATTCCCATCAGGGTATTAGAAACCCAAAAGACTTGGAGAAATTAAAAAAGGATATTCTGGAGCACAGTTGAACTAAGAGGTTCTTGATCTAGATTGTATGTCCAATTTATAATGTGAAATGAATGTGTGAACCTTGGACCAAGTGGCACCTGTCACCAAGAGGTACTCTAGAAAAAAATGCTGTTGATGAAGAGATTGATCTAGTAAAATGGGCTTTTGGGGGAACAGGTAGGGAGAGCCTCATCTTCTTGCAGACATAGAAAATGCACTCAGACAACCAATGGCAGAGCATCACCTCAGATACTGTTTTTCCATTTTGACAGGGAGCAAGACAGGAACAACTGATACGTTTTTCTGAAACCTCTGCTCAGGTGCAAACAGAATCTTAATTGATGGTGAGCATCTAGTAAATGTAATGTGCATTCACCCTTGTTTGAAAGGTTTGGAGAAATATGGGAGATTTATGGCTTGGCTGATAGAGGATTCAGACAACACCTTTGGAAGAAAAGAAGGATTGGTTCTCAAACTTACTCTGTCTTTGTGAAAAATCAGATAAGGGTTTTTTTTGCAGAGAAGGCATGGAGCTCAGAAATTCTCCTAATAGAACTAACAGCAACTAAGAAAAGAGCTTTCCATGACAAAAACTTGAAATCAGCCTTGGCAACCAGTTCAAATGGAGGATCAGTTAGGGCATACAGTAAAAAAAGAAGTTATGTACTTACCATAACGTTCCATGTGAGTTGTTTATCTCACCTTTATTCTCACTGATGGGTTTGGAGCCGATCCTCGGCTCCGACACGGCCGATAGCAAAGCTCAAGGTTTGCCAGTAGCTCGAGACCAAGCCCCTTATCCCACAGTGCACTGCTGGAATTACCGCAGATCTTGTTTGCTGCAAATATATATATATATATATATATATATATATATATATATATATATATATATATATATATATATATATATATATATATATATATATATATATATATATATACACATATATACATATACCTTTTCCCTACTCTAAAAGGGGAATACTTTCCAAGGGAAAACAAGTACTGAGGAGTCAGGATAGTACTAGCCTCTAAGTCTACTGTCAGCCAGGAGGGGGAAGGAGGGAGGGACGTGAGAATAAAGGCGAGATAAACAACTCACATGGAACGTTATGGTAAGTACATAACTTCTTTATGTGAAGTTGTTAAATCTCGTTGTTTATTCTCACTGATGGGTAGCATCCCCTAGCACCTTCAATCTTGGGTGGCTCATGGAAGTACATTTTTCAGTACCGTGGAACCAAAGGAAGACCTGTCCCTGGAAGCCTTATCTACTTTGTAATGTGTGATAAAGGTATGAGGCTTAGACCACGTGGCTGCAGCACAAATATTGTCAAGGGCAATTTAGCTTGAAAGGCAGATGACGTAGAAATGGATCTGGTAGAATGAGCCTTAGGTTTGTGTGTCAAAGGCATGTTAGCATTCGCATAAACAAAGGATATACAATCTGATAACTATTTAGATAAAGTTGTTTTAGCCACTGGATTACCTTTTCTGGCTTCTGAAAAGGATACAAAAAGTTGATTTGATTTTCTAATATCCTTAGTTCTGTCAAGATAAAATCTGAGTTGTCTGTGTACATCAAGTTTGTGCAGCATGTATTCCAATTTGTTAGAGTGGTTGGGAAAAAAGACTGGCAGCTCAATGACCTGATTGACATTGGATTCAGAACAGACTTTAGGCAAACATGAGGGGATTGTTCTGAGAGATACACTATCAGCATGGAAAATCATGTAAGGTGGTCTGACAGATAATGCTTGGAGTTCTGATACTCTGCGGGCAGAAGTAATGGCCACTAGAAAAATAGTTTTCCAGGATAAATATTTGAGATCACAAGAAGATGCTGGTTCAAAAGGGGAGAGAATAATTTGAGACAGCATATAGTTCAAACTCCAGGGAGAATAAGGAATTTTGACAAGAGGTCTCATGTGAAGAACACCTTTAAGAAACATTTTAGATAACTTATGGCCCATAACGTTCGAGCCATCAAATCCAAGGTGGAAATTTGAGATGGCGGCTAACTGGACTCGAACTGTAGCAGCTGCTGCCCCTTCCTTAAAAATCTTTGTCAAAAATTCTAAAATGGATGATAGCAGAGCTCAGAAAGGGTCAATTTTCTGTGGGTCCGACTGTCCTCCCCGGACCCAACAGGAGAGCGTCGGCTCCTAGCCGAGGACGTCTGAGTGGACTTCTTTTAAGCTGCATGCATCGTCCCTGGGAGAGGTTTGGAGATCTCTTTGGTGAAATCTTTCTGAAACCATGGAACATGTGCCAAATAATTTAAAGCTCTCACCTAGAAAGTAAATGATGCATAGACTTACTTCCCAAATTTGTACAACACACGAGACTCCCTGTATGGTGAGTGGACAGAGGAACTTGCATCCACTAATTCCTTCTTGGTAGCCACTGCCACCACCATAGAATCTATGCCCAGACATTGCTCCAAAAACAGTGGTCTTTAGGGGCAATGAGAAATTTATATGGTTTCTTAGGAATGGGTTCCAATGTGTCCAGCCCCTTCCAAGCCTGTGTGGGGATCAGGTCTATCATTTCATCCATGGGTGGGTGGGACCACCCAATATCAAAATTGTCCAGAGCCAAAAGCCTCTCTGAATACTGACTTTTCTGGAGAAAGCAGCTGGGAAGACAATCCCCCCTGCTGTTTAAGTAGAACAAGGATTTCTCAGAATAACACGTCCTTGAGTGGGGATCTGGGTGAACCTTCTTCATCAAAGTCAGTGTCTGTGGTGACAGACTCTTGAGCAGAATCTAGGTACCTCCTTTTACATGTGTTTCTTGTGCAAATCCTCACTAGGATACTGTGGTGAGATTTTAAAAGTTCATGTGGTCTACTCCATAGGAGCCAGAGCAAGATTTTTGGTCACTAGCTGTCCCAATGGGACAATAAGAGTAGTGTCTGGACCTTGGGAGAGTCTCTGGTGGAAGGATGGATTCAAGATCAAAGGAGAACTCTTTTCTCTGGAATGAGAGTGAGTACTGTTGCAAAAGCCTCATGTGCTGAGCTAGGAATGGGTCCAGGGAACCAAGCCTTAGCAGACAAAGCCCCAGAAGGAGGCTTAACTCATGACGCTGCACAGCTAGGATTCAAGGCTGATGTTGGAGCAGAATTATCTGGCACAAAGCCCTGACAGGGAGGAACATTTCCAAGTAACTAAACCTAGGCTCTGATGCAGACTTCACCCAGGTGGAAGTTGGATTCAATAGCTCCGATATGAAAGGTTGGATTAGAGAAGTAGTTACAAAAGAAGTGATGTGGTATTTGCATTTTAAATAAGTATTCAACTTTTAGTTACTAGGTGTGGAAAAGAGGTCATTCTCTCTGCTCCGGTGGAGACCGCAGCCAGGAGGACTCCTAATTAAATCTGGGTCCAGAGGAATTTCCTCATTATATTGTCCACACCAGCTTTGTTTAGACTCCTGGAACACCTGCCTAACTGGAAAGATGAAGCTATGGAAGGAGGTCTGGAATGATGACACCTTTTCTCTTGTAGGATCACAGAATGGAGCACAAGTGACACAGGCTACAGAGAAAAACTTGGCAGGATACTAGATCCGATAATAATCGGATCCAAAAAGAGCAATGTCTCAGAGTGTTTTGGAACTTTGAATGCCAGATCCAAACAGGAAGAAAAATCAGAAGACCTCTTCTCAAAGATTTTGACTTTTTCTTACCTTTGTTATTATCTTTTTCTTTTTCCTTTCTGTTTTTCCCCTTGGTTTGTCAACAGATTTTTTGGCAGAAGAGAGAAGTAGATGAAAGTTTTGAGGAACCAGGAGCAATTTCTCCTGTAGGGGCTGAAATAAGTTCTTTTAAGGAAAGTTTGTTTCATCTCTATAATAGCTCACTGGCTCAAAGCTTTACAGATGGAGAAGGCTGTGGCCAGCTGTGAAGAGCCCAGACAATAGAAGCATCTGTCACAGGCATCACAGTTGGATAGCTTGTGAGAACAAGCCACATGGTTTACTACACAAGCTGAAAGGAAAAATAATCCAATCACAACACCAGTAATACAATAATTGAACTGGACCCACCCTGCTCTGACAGCCTGTTAGCCAATTCAGTCTGGGACATTGATGTAATCAAGGAAATTACTATTCTCAGCTCCATCGACATCTCTCTCAAAGTATCCGGATCCTGGTGTTCCAAAGTGGGTGGTCAGATTGGAAAAGGAGCTGCTAGAAAGGGTGGTGGAGCTTTCAAGGATCCAAGATTGGTCAGAGATTGAAAGCGTCCCATCTCAATCTGAGCCTTGAGCAAACTCTGCATCATCCTGTCCGTTTTGGAATGGGAAAGTCTAGAGGACCTGGAAGAAACTGAAGAACGGGAAGACCTAACTGCAAAAGGGGACTTCCCATGCCTTGGTGTATGGCTCCTAGATCCTGGATCGGAAACCTTCGGATCCAAGAAGGAGTTAAAAGTTGATGGGGAACTGTGAAGCAAGACTACTTCCGCCTGATCTGACAGAACCTTGGGATCTGATGGTTTAGGATCTGAAGTAGGAGAAGGCATGTTTGGTGAAAAAGGATATGAGCAGCTCCTCTGCTCCAAGGAAGGTCTGCTCCTCCTGTGATCCGAAGAAGACAAATCCCACAACTTTGGTCTTTTGTCAGGAGCAGAAGCTGAGACCCCCAGGGAAGCTGAAGGGGGACACTTCTTGGGTTTTTTGGACACATCAGGTTTAGCAGGTGTCTGAACTTCAGATGAAGGCAGAAGCCCTCTCAAAATTAGCTTATTGGGGTGATCTGCTAAGGTGCGGGGGTTAGAAACAAGAACTAGAAGAAATAATCAAAAAGTTTAAATTTATCTGTCAAGGAAGCTCAATACTATTGCAATCCCATCTATCCAGAAAGGCGGTAAACAAAATCTGAAGAGTTAGGGCTGGTGCAGGGCATTATAGGAGTGGGAAGAGCTCAAGACTTGAAGCATTAGTCTTCTGGAATGGCTGGATTGGATCCAGTGTCGGATCCAAAGACCCCCTCGTGAGGAATAATGAAACAGACATCAGATCACAGTTAACACCATGACTATGCATCTGTGTTGGTCATTTTCATTCTTCCTCAATGAATGGGTAAACCTTGGATCCAGCTCACCCGCATTTCTTCCAGACCCTTGGATCCGACTCTTGAGCTCTTTCCTTTACCAACAATGCCCCTAACCCCTGCATTACCTCACACTTAGTTTGCTGTTCAATTCGTAAAAGGTTGATTATAACCTACAGAAATAGAAAGAACAGAATAGGGGCTCAAACAGAAACAGCGATTCAAATATTTCTATAAGATCGCTCCCAAAGGAAAAGGAGAGGGGGAAGGAGGGTGGAAAGTTGAGGAAGAATGAAAATGACCAACACACATGCATAGTTATGGTAAGTACATAATTTTTACATCTGATGTTGTCATTTTCATTCATTCCTCAACAAGTGGGGCAGAGTCCCCAGCTATGATAACCTTGGGTGGCCCTCATGAAAGGATGTTCCAGAGTACCACAGAACCAAAAACAGCCCTGCTTCTGGAAATGAGGTCCAATTTGTAATAAGCAATAAAAGTGTGAGCATTGGACCAAGTGGCTGCAGCACAAATATCATCAATAGAGGCTGTAGCCCAGAATGCATATGATGTAGCCATAGATCTAGTGGAGTGAGCTTTAGGAGGTCTCGGTAAAGGCAGACATCACAGAGAATAACCATATGAAATGCAAGCCATTAACCATTTAGCTAAGGTAACTTTAGAAACTGGCTTTACCAATCTATTATGGGCAAAAGATTTGAACAACTGGTCATTTTTCCTAAAATTCTTCGTCCTATGAAAATAAAACTGAAGCAGTCTATGCACATCCAAAATGTGAAGTGTGTACTCTCCTTTAATGGAAAAATTTGGAAATAACACAGGCACATTAATCACTTGATTGATGTTTGGATTAGTACACAATTGACTATCTTTATGGAATATCAAATAAGGTGATTTTGAGGAGAGTGCTTGGAGTTTAGAAACTCACCTAGCTGAAGTAATGGCCACTAGAAAAATTGTCTTCCAAGAAAGAAATTTGAGATTAGACATAGCTGAGGACTCAAAGGGAGGTTGAGTCAAGCTCTGCAACACATGTGTAAGGTCCCATGGTGGGGTAGGATCTTTAATCGGAAGTCTAAGTACAAAGGTATCTTTAAGGAAAGCTTTGCATAACCTTGATGGATATAGAGGGAAAGCATTATCTCCACTGTCGTAATTGGAGATGGCTACTAGCTGAACCTTAGTTGTGGAAAAACTATCTCCCTCTTGAAAAGCTGAAGCAAGAAAATCTAAAGCAGCAGGAACTGGATCAGTAAAGAGATCTAATCCTCTATGATGTATCCAGCAAGAAAAGAAGAAAATCTTTTCCATTTTCTCATATATTTTTTCTAGTGGAGGTTTTTTTTAGGATGATATTAAAATTTGGCGAACCAGGGAAGAAAGCCTGGATTGTCTAGCCATCATTGGAAATGGAGAAACCATGCGGTCAACTTGAGGCTTGGAATGGCCTGGTGAAACATATCTGTTTGATGAGATGTCAGATCTGGACTCGGGTCCAGTAACCAAGGAGGACATAAGAGGTGAGACCACAGAAAGAGGAACCAAACTTGCCAAGGACAAAATGAAGCAAGGAGGATAACCTTGCTCCTCAACAGGAGTCCTTTCTGAAGAAATTTGGGAATTAGAGGTAAGGGCGGGCAAGTGTACAGGAGACTGGAGGGCCAAACGTGAACCAGAGTATCTTTCAGTGACCCCCTCCCAACTGCAGTTGTTGAGGGGAGAGGCAAACAGATCATGTAAGGTTTACCCCATTGATGGAAGATTTTCTCCACCACTGTATGGTTGACAGACCACTCATGAGGCATCAGAATAGTCCTGCTGAGCTTGATGGCTACAACGTTGCATTCCCCCAGTATGTGCATTGCTAGGAGAAAGCCGTTGGAGGAGAACGCCCACTGCCACACTCTCACTGCTTCTCAGCAAAGTGGGTAGGACCTGATTCCCCCATTTGCTGATGTAGCAGATCACCGACATGTTGGCCATTTGGATAGCAATTGTTCCTACAAAGAGAGCTCTAAAAGGCCTGCAACACTAAAAGGACCACTCATCTCTCTTCTGGGGACAGCATGCCTTGGATAGTCCATCCCAAGAAATACTCCCCACCCCCCATCCAGTCTGGAGGCATCAGTGGCTGCTGTGGGTGGAAATACAAAAGAACTTTCCTGACAAACATCACTGGACTGAATCCACCAAAGTAGGGAGTTCCTGCTAACCAGAGAAAGTTTTATAGGGTGGGATGGTTCACAGGCTGTTGAAGAATCAACCATTGAACTGCTACAGTCCACTGAAGGATCCACATGTGGAAATGAGCAGTTAGTAGCAGGGTAATTGCTGTAGCCGACCCTAAGGCTTGAAGAACCAGCTGTGCTGGGGGAGAAGGGTGTGAAAGAATCTGACTGACAAGCAGTTTTAAGGTCTGTACTGTGTTGGAAGAAAGGCCTAATGACTGGTTGTGTCCAGGCGAGCTCCTATAGACTCCAAGACTTGAACCGGTTGGAGATGAGAATTGGAATAATTGACTGTTATTCCCAAAAAACTGACATAAATGGAGTAAGTAATCCCTGGCCTTTCTGAGGAGATGCCTGGTTGGGGTGGTGAGGAGCCAGTCATTTAGATAAGGAAACACTCAATCCGAGCAGTCCGAGATGAGCTGTTACCACTGTCATACATTTGGTGAATATCTTGAGGGCTGTGGTGAGTCCAAAGGGCGAGGCTCTGCTAGTCTAGCTGGATATATATCCGTTTACAGTAGAGGCCCGGGGAGAAAAGCTCCAGTACAGAAAGAATTGATAATGACTGGCCCCCAGCTGAAAGTGCAGATATCTCCAGGAGCATCTGTTCATTTTGACGTGATAATACGCATCCTGGAGATCTATGGAACACATCCAGTTGTCCTTCTGCAGAAGAAGCAGAATGGATTGAACCATGAACATCTGGAACTTGGGAGTTCTTTACAGACTGATTTAGACTGCTGAGATCCAAAATGGGCCTCAGGTTCCCTGTTTTCTTTGGCAGTAAAACGAACCTTGAGTAAGTATCAAATCCTCTTTGGTCTGGTAGGATCTCCTGGATGCCTCTCTTGTCTAGCAGCTTTTGAACTTTTAGAGCTGCCAACACCCAGTGATTGAGTGGAACATCAGGGAGATTCTTCCGTTTGTGTGGAGGAGTTCGCAAAAAGGGAATGAAATATCCTCTTGATATAATTCTTTGCACCCAATTCTCTTTTGTAATGGATCCCCACCATTCTGGGTCCCAAGACAAGCGCCATACTGACTACCACCAGAGAAAAACAGTCGGGCAACCCTTCAGGAGCACTGAAAGGGTTTATCAAAAAAGAAATCTATAAACCCTTGGTTTTGTGGGCCACCTCTGCTGTGAGGGCGGCATCTAACATTGGATTTTCCCCTCTGCCTCTGGGGGAAAATTCTCCTTGTCAGTCCTGAAAAAGTTCATGTGAACTTTAGAACCACATCTTCTTACCACCACACTGATTCCTAGAAAAGGATCTCTGTGGGGTATAAAAATGGATTCCCATGGCATACAATGTCTTTCGATCTTGCTCACTATGGGAAAATGTTTCTTTTACTGTGGGCTTAAACAAAGAAGATCCATCACAGGCAGCACTGATAAAAGAAGATTTAAAGGGCTCCGCAAAGTCACACAAGTGCATCCAAGCATGTCTCCTGATGGCAATGTCTGAACCATCAGCCTGTGAGGAACTTTCTACTGCATGAGAGATTAACCTCATGGATGTATAAGAAATCAACTGAAGGGTGGCTAGCTATGAAGAAAACTGTTTCTGTTCCTCTGACATGGACCCAGGACTAGATAGACAGTTCCTTAATCAAGTCTCTCTGTAATCTGGTAAAAAGTACCAAGTAGGTGAGAGACAGTAGAGCAAAAGTCCCCAAGGCCTTCTAAACCTGTCCATCACCCTAGACTCTCTATTAGGAGGATGAACAGAAGGGCTTTGTTCAGCTAACTCCTTTTGCCACCACTACTATGGCATCTACAGGAACTTACTTACTCCACTAAGGCCTGTCTTTGGGTGGAGCGAGAAACTTGTCTGGGAGACGGGGAATTGGTTCTATGGTATTTGGCTCCTTCCATGCCCGGCAGGACACAAGATATATAAAGCCATCCCCTGTAGGGGTAACCCAAGACATACATGAGCCGGACCAGAAGGCTTTTTGGAACACCAACTCCTCCTGGGAAGGGGGATCGGAAGACCATCCACCTTTCTGGCTAAGGATCTCTAGAATGGCAAAAGTGACCTTTTTCCCTTCTTCACAATCCCCCAGTGAGAGGATTTTGCGTACCTTGGATGTTCACAGACAACTCAGATTTTTATCTTAACTAAACTAAGTCCATTAGGAGGTCTAACTGACTTTTGTTTCCTTTCATCCTAGGGCTTTGGGTTTGCCTGTATTCAAACAAACCATTTCCACGTGGATCTCTAAGACTATTGTGTTTTGTTATGAATCTCATGGGAAGTCTTTATTGGCATCCATTAAGACTCATTCCACTAGATCTGTGGCATCCTCAGGGGCCTTCTTTAAAGATCTAGATGCTCATTCCACCCTGGAAGCTGCCACTTGGTCATCTGTTCATACTTTTATGAAATATTACAAACTGGACACTGTGTCCAGGTCCACAGCAAATTTTGCAAGGGAAATCCTCCATGGATTCCTGGAAAATACTTCCTCTTAGCTTTTCCCTACTCTACCTCCACCCTGGGTTCCCTTTCAGCTTTGGCACTCACTCCCCCATACGTAAAAAAATACTGTACCATTGAATAGAAGAACATAGAATAGTAGCTGTGTAAAACTTTACCATAACTATAGATATCCTTCTCTTCTTTGTTGCAGTATTCTATCTCTCCCACCTTCCCCCTACAACTTGCACTTTCCTAGGATGATCTCCTTAGGCTCATTTTGGACTCCTTTCCTTATGGAGCTTTCTTATTCTGAAGATTCTATGTGCGGACATCCCTTTTATGGCTGACATTGTCTGTCCCTTCGTGCGATGTCCCAAGTACAGGCAGTGGTTCTAAGCTTTTGTATACAGGGCGGACGTCAGGTCGATGGGCGGAATACAACCCATATGTAAAGAATACTGCAACAGTGAACAGAAGAACATAAAAAGTTTCAAACCCACCCTGCAATCTCAGACAGCAATGACTCCTATGCAGAGGTGTACACAAATCCCTGTATAAACACTTAAGACAACTATATAGACTTGGCTGTACCTCACTGGATCAAAACCAGGTCTCCCCATAAAAACAAGCCACCCTGGTGGACTTCTACTATAAACAGGTTACATAACAGGAGAAAGAAACTGATTTCTAAGAACAAAAGGGAAATGACTCAGCAAAGGAAGAATTCCCGCCACAGCTTGAACAAGCAAATCAGAAATCTTGCAAGGTCCTCTAAAGTTAATTACGAAACTAAAATAGCATCCTAGCTAAGGATAATCATAAGGCATTCTTTAACTACATCTAAAATCTAAAAGGGAGTGCCCAGCTATGTGCAAAAAGTACAGCTGTGTACACTTACCATAAATGTAGATGTTCAATTGTATTCACTGTTGCAGTCATTACATTTGGGTTATCTGCTTGCAGGTAACCCTCAGCCGGCCTGATTATCAAAGTCTTGGGTCCTATGTCGACTGCTGTCTCTTCTTCCATGATGTCAGGTAGTCAGGGGTATAAAGCATGGAGCCGACGCCATTACATCAGTTTTTCTTGCCTCAGATGTCAGGTGCCCCCATAATGGGAAGCAATTATATACAAGGTTACACCGCTAACAAAAAGCATATACACCAGAAAGCTTAAATACATTAAACAAGAAGAGAGGTATAGTCAATAGAAGTCAGGGGGCTGGAGGGGGGTAACCAGGACTGCAACAGTGAATACACTCGAACACCTATATTTATGGTAAGTGTACACAACTGTACTATATTCTTCGTGTTTCACTGTTGCAGTCATTACATTTGGGTAGATTACCAAAGCTAAGGAAGGAAGGAGGCAATTAGAGAGCATTAGGACCAGCTATTAGGCCCTGCAAGACTGCAGTGGCAAAACCAGCTCTGGATTTAGAAAAAAATTGGCAAGTGGTAATGCTTGGTGAAGGTATGTACAGAATTCCAGGTAGCAGCTTATAGGATGTCCCTGGTAGGAACACCTCTGAGAAAGGCTGTTGAAGTAGATGCAGCCCTGGTGGAATGTGATCTTATCCCCGGTGGGGTAGGTTTTCCATGGTGCTTATAGCAGAAATGAATGCAATGGCCTATCCACTTAGAAATGGTTTGCTTTGAAATGGCCTTCCCCTCTGCCCCTGCAGCAAAGGCAGCTAGCAGCTGTTCAGTTTTCCTGACAGGCTTAGTCCTCTCCAAATAAAATCTAAGTTGTCTGTGCATGTCCAAAGAGTGCAGTATTCGTTCTCTTTTGTCCTGTGGATTAGAAAAGAAGGTTGGCAAATGAATGGACTGATTAAGGGCCACACTGGATACCATCTTGGGCATAAAAGAAGGATTGGTCCTGAGGGACACCCTGTCTGCATGGAAGATGATGAAGGGCTCCACTGCCACAAGGGCCTGTAATTCAGACACACTTCTTGCTGAATTGATGGCTAGAAGGAAGGCTGTTTTCCAAGAAAGGAATTTCAACTCTGCAGTTGCAGCTGGCTCAAAAGGAAGTAGAGTGAGCTTTTCCAATACAAGGTTATGGTCCCAGGCTGGAGTAGGGGCTCTCCTGGGTGGTCTTAAATTTTTGGTCCCTCTGAGGAATTGTTTCAGCAGGGGGTGAGAGTAGAGGGGTGGCTCAGTATTATAATGTGCTGAAATGGCTGAGGCATGAATTTTAATAGAAGAGAAGGAAAGGCCCTTGTGAAGCATCTCTGTTAAGTACTGAAGAATATGCAGTAAGCTGGGCACTGTTGTGCCCATCCCGAGTTTGGCTCCAGGAACAGTATCTTTTCCACTTTTCAGCATAGGATTTTCTAGTACTAGGCCTCCTTGCCTCCAGAATGACATCCAGCACTTGCTTGCTGAGGGACGGTATTGGAGAGCTCAGGTAATTAGCCAGGCTGCAAGGTTCAGGGTTTGAAGCTGGGGATGCAGAATCTGGCCCTCCTGCTGGGACAGCAGGGAAGGGGTCTGAGACAGGTGCCATGGTTCCAGCAGTGACAAACTGCGCAAGAGGGGGTACCAGTGTTGGCATTGCCAGTCTGGTGCAATGAGTATTGTCCTTGGTTTGTCCTGTTTGATCTTTAGTAGAACTTTCAAGAGGAGAGGCAAACGGGGAAAGGTATAAACTGAGAGGCTTTCCCAGGTGAAGGACAGGGCATCCACTTTCCAAGCTTGTCTGTGGGGAGTCCTTGTGCAGAATTTGTCCAACTGGTAGTTCTGAGGGGAGGCAAACAGGTCTATCTCTGGGCTCTCCCATTTGTTTCTCAAAATGTTGAATATCTTTGGTTCCAGTTTCCACTTGTGTGGGTCCATGAGATTTCTGCTTAGGTCGTCTGCCAGTGAATTTAGCTTGCCTGGCAGGAATTGAGATTGTAGGTGCACTTGGTAGCTCAAGGCTGTGTTCCACAGAGCCATGGCTAGTCTGCAGAGAGGGTATGAGTAGGTTCCCCCCTGCTTGTTTATGTACCACATAACAGTGGTGTTGTCTGTCTTTACCAACAATTGTCCTTGAAGAATGTGGTCCTTGAAGGCTGTCAGAGAATTCTGTACAGCTAACATTTTTTTTTAATTGATATGCAGGTGCATTTGACTCGGGTTCCATTTGCCCTGAATGCACTGCCCTGCCAAGTGAGTCCCCCATGCATAGTCTGATGCGTCTGTTGTTAGGGTTTGGGCGGCAGGGGATAGAGTGAATGGTAGTCTCTTGCTGTGGTAGCAGGCCTCTGCCCACCAAAGGAACTCTGTCTTTATACAAGGAATGATAGGACTCATTGATTCCAGGTCCTGAGAATGTTGACACCACAGGCTTTTTAGATACCATTGTGGTTTCCTCATATGCGGTCTTGCATATGGAATTAGTAGGATGCAAGAGGCCATGAACCCCAGGGCTTGTAGTATTTTCCTTGTAGATAGCTGGGTCTTTGTGGCCAGCAGTTTGAAGAAGGCTGTAAAATAAACTTGTTTCTCTGGCGTGAGGCAGGCCATCTGGGAAGTTGTGTTCAAGCTTGCTCCCAGGAATACAATTTGTTGGTAGGGTACTAGGTGGGATTTCTTTTCGTTTATGTTGTACCCCAGTGAGGTTAGCAGTTTCTTTACAAATGTCAGATGATTCAGTATTATGTCCTGGCTTTCTGTCTGAATTAGACAATTGTCCATGTATGGGTATATTTGAATATTTCTTTGCCTGCAGAATGCAATGACTGGAGCTAGGCACTTTGTGAATACCCTGGGCGCAGTAGATAAGCCAAAGGGCAGTGCAGAGAACTGATAGTGCATGCAGCCTGCTCTGAAGGGTAGGTATTTTCTGCAAGATTCCCTTATTGGGATGTGCAGGTAAGCTTCCTTTAAGTCCATTGTTGCCAACCAGGCATTTTTGCCTAGCATGGGAAGCAGCTGATGAAGAGTTAAAATTTTGAATTTTGGGATTACCAAAAAGGTGTTTAGGATACACAGGTCCAGGATAGAACACCAGGAGTTGTCTTTTCTGGGTACCAGGAAAAGTCTTGAGTAAAAACCTTGTTCCCATTCCTCTGCTTGGACAGGCTGAATAGCCCTGATACTCAGAAGAGAGAGAGAAACTGATGTTGAGCCTCTGCCCACTGATTTGGGGGTAGGTCTGGCCAACCATTTGGGGTTGGTAAGGTGTGGAAGTGGAATCTGTATCCTTGGGAAACTATATTTAAAACCCATTTGTCTTGAGTAATGTGTTCCCAGTTTTTTGCATGCAGGGCGATCTTTCCCCTAAAGGAGCAGTCAGTTGAGCAGGGCTTGGAAGGTTTAAGGTTAAGTCATTGTGACAGTTTACCATAGGGGGGTGTCTTACTACTTCCAGCTTTGGAAGTGGGAGCCCCCCACTGCTTAGGCCTGTGAGTAGCTTGAGACTGTAGCCTAGGCAGTCTGCTGTTCCTGGGTTTGGACTGAGAAGGCCTGGAAGAGACAGGAAAGGACCAATTCTTAGAAGGCCAATGCCTACTAAATCTGGGAGGCTGTACTTGCAGGAAATCTTTAACAGTTTGCATAGATTTAGCTTTGTCCTCCATCTTTTTAAGTACTTCTTCTGCTTTGTTGCCATGCAGGCGGTTTTGGTTTAAAGGCGCATCCAGTAATTTAGCTTTAACATGATCTGGCAATGTTTGCTCCTTAAGCCAAGCATGCCTTCTAAGAACAGACCCAGTGACAGCAGCCCTGCAAGATGCCTCTAAGGAGTCAAAAACATTGAAAAGTATGTTTATCAACTTGTTCAGCAGAATGCATTAAAATCTGTAATTCTTTATTTTCAGCACAGTCAGGAATCAACATAATTTTCGGTTTAAGTAATCCAATAATATGCTGCTGACACTTTAACATATGAAACTGGCAGTTTAAGGCCCTAATGGCCAAAGTAGCAGAAGTGTATACCTTTTTACCCCATCTGTCCAGGGCCCTGGAATCTCTATCAGAGGGTTAGGGTTTCTGGCATTAGTAGCCTTAATGCCTTAGAGTCCCTGTGAAATGGTCTCTAGGTCAGCAGTAGGATTCTTAAAGAGGAACTTGTGAGAGTCAGGTACTCTGTAATACCTGTCAGGTTTCCTGGGAGCCAGAGGTAAAGTGTCAGGGGCCAGGCTAGATTCCAAGAAGGCATCATCTACAATGTCCAGTACAGGAGGGATAGCTAAAGGCCTGTGTTGAGGTAGGAGTAAGAATTCCCTAAGCCTCTGGCTTTCCAAGCGGAAATGCTCCCTAAGAGTGTGCAAAGTTTCACCAAAAGAAAAATATTCTGGTGGGGAAGCAGAGGGTATGGAGTCCTCTGCATCAGAGTCCTCATAGGTAGATAAGGGCAAATCCTGGTCATCATAAGAAAAGTACAGTTTTGTACCTACCATAAATGTAGATGTTCGAGTGTTCACACTGCTGCAGTCATCACACTTGGGTTATCCTGCCGTCAGGTGGTCCCGCAGTCGGCCAGAGTTCCAAAGTCTTGGTCCGGCGTCGGTTGCTGTCACTTCTTCCCTGACGTCAGTGCGCCAGGGGTATATAAGAGGCATCCGACACCATTTTCTTCAGTTTTTCTTGCCCCAGATGTCAGGTGCCCCCTAGTAGGAGGGCAATACATACTGCCAATGAAACATGTACAGAAAAATACAAATACCTACAGTTACAAGCAAATACACCACAAAGTTTGTATGAGATAGAAAGGTATAGAAAGGTTCAGCTAGTTCAGAGGGGATGGAGGGAGGGTAACCTGGACTGCAGCAGTGTGAACACTCGAACATCTACATTTATGGTAGGTACAAAACTGTACTATGTTCATCATGTTACACTGCTGCAGTCATCACACTTGGGTTGAATCCCAAAGCTAAGGATGGGTGGTGGAGTTAAACAGGGTTTGGAGAAGCTAGTAGGCCCTGCAGAACTGCAGTGGCAAAGCCAGCTCTAGTCTTACAGTATAGAGGCAAGTGATAGTGCTTGGTGAAGGTGTGCACTGAGCTCCAAGTTGCAGCTTCCAAAATATCCTTGGTTGGTACCCCCCTGGGAAAGGCTGTTGATGTAGCTGTAGCCCTGGTGGAGTGGGACCTAATTCTAGTAGGTACCGGTTTCCCATGATGTGTGTAACAAAAACGTATGCAATGTACTATCCATTTTGAAATGGTCTGTTTTGAGATAGCCTTCCCTTGTGAAGCTGTAGCATAGGATACTAAGAGCTGGTCAGATTTTCTGAAAGCCTTAGTTTTGTCCAAGTAGTAATGAAGTTGCCTGTGAATGTCCAAGGAATGCAGGAGTCTCTCACCTTTGTTCTGTGGATTTGGGAAGAAGGTGGGTAAGTGGATGGTTTGATTTAAAGCCACACTGGAAACCACCTTAGGCATAAAGGAAGGATTAGTTCGTAGAGAAACTCTGTCTTGATGAAAAATGAGGAAAGGTTCCACTGCCATTAGTGCCTGCAGCTCTGAGACTCTTCTAGCTGAAGTTATAGCTAGCAGCAGGGCAGTCTTCCATGATAGGAATTGAAGATCTGCAGAAAAAGCTGATTCAAAGGGAGGTAGCGTTAGTTTTTTCAGAACAAAATTGAGGTCCCATGTTGGTGTAGGTGCTCTCCTGGGGGTTCTAATGTTTTTTGCCCCTCTGAGGCACTGCCTTAGAAGTGGATGCGAAAATAAGGGTGGATCCATGTTGTAGTGGGCTGAAATAGCTGAAGCATGGATTTTAATGGAGGAGAAGGAAAGTCCTTTGTGCAACATCTCAGTTAAGTACTGTAGAATGTGAGGCATGTGAGGCTGAACTGTGTCTTGGCCTTTAGCTTGGTTCCAGGCACAAAACCTTTTCCATTTGTCCGAATAAGCCTTCCTGGTGCTTGGCCTCCTAGCTTCCAGAATAACATCCATAACTGCTTGGGAAAGAGGAGCTGGCTGGATGCTTAGGTGATTTTCCATGCAGCCAGATTTAAGGTCTTGAGTTGGCTGTGAAGAATCTGATTGTTTTGTTGTGTGAGCAAATGGGTAATTTGTGGTAAGATCCAAGGTGGGCCGTGGGCCATATTTCTCAATAGTGGGTACCAGTGCTGGCGTGGCCAGTCTGGGGCTATGAGAATCAGTCGTGTTCTCTCCTTTTTGACCTTCAGAAGCACCTTTGTGAGGAGAGGCAATGGAGAGAAGGCATATGCTGTCAGGTGTTTCCAAATGAAAGAGAGTGCGTCTACTTTCCAAGCTTGATGGTGAAGTGTCCTTGTACAAAATCTTGTTATTTGATAGTTTTGAGGACTGGCAAACAGGTCTATGTCTGGAAGGCCCCATTTTTGAGTTATCATTGTAAATACTTGTGGATCTAGTTTCCACTCGTGGGGATCCATGATGTTTCTGCTGAGGTCGTCTGCCAATGTGTTCTTCTTTCCTGGCAGGAATTGAGTTTGTAACTGAACTTGGTAAGCCAGAGCTGTGTTCCATAAGATCATTGCTTGCCTGCATAGAGGGTAGGAGTGAGTACCCCCTTGTTTGTTTATGTACCACATTACTGTGGTGTTGTCCGTCTTTATTGTAAGTTGTCCTGGATGTAACAGATTCTTGAAGACTGTCAGAGCTTTCTGTACAGCTAGCATTTATTTTTGATTGATGTGCAGATTCCTTTGATCTGCAGTCCATTTGCCTTGAACGCACTGCCCTGCCATGTGTGCCCCCCAGGCTTAGTCTGATGCATCTGTTGGGATAGTCTGCCTGGCTGGGGGCAAGGTGAATGGCTGACCCTTGTTGAGGTGACATGCCTGTGACCACCATAGAAACTCCTGTTGTAGACAGAGAATGAGAGATATCATTGTGTCCAAGCTGTGGCTGTGTTGAGACCATACGCTTTTTAGGTACCACTGTAATTTCCTCATATGCAGCTTTGCAAATGGTATTAGTAGTATGCAAGATGCCATGAAGCCCAAAGCCTGCAGAATTTTTCTTGCAGTTAGTTGCCAATGTTTTGAAATATTGAGTCAGCTGTAGTTGCTTGTCTGGCGTCAGATAAGCCTTCTGGGCCATTGTGTTCAAGCTGGCACCCAGGAATGTCATATTTTGTGAGGGTACTAGTTTTGACTTCTTTTCGTTTACTATGTACCCCAGGCAGTTTAGTAGATGTTTTACAAAAGCCAGATGATGTAAGAGAATGTCCTTGCTTTCTGCTTGGATGAGGCAGTCGTCCAGGTATGGGTATATTTGAATTCCTCTTTGTCTGCAGTATGCAATTACAGGTGCCAGGCATTTTGTGAAGACTCTGTGCGCAGTAGATAAGCCAAAGGGCAGTGCAGAGAATTGGTAATGGGTTGAACCTGCAATGAAATGGAGGTATCTTCTACAACTTTGTCTGATAGAGACATGCAGGTATGCCTCCTTGAGGTTAAACGTTACTAGCCATGCCTCCTTGCCCAACATGGGAAGAAGCTGCTGTAGTGATAGCATCTTGAATTTGGGTACTTGTAAGAATGTGTTTAAAATTGAAAGGTCCAGAATAGGTCTCCAGGCATTGTCCTTTCTGGGCACTAGAAAGAGTCTTGAGTAAAATCCTTGACCTTGCTCTCGAGTAGGTACCAGTTGAATGGTTCTCATGTCCATGAGAGCTGTAATTTGCTTTTGTGCCTCTGCCCATTGATTTTGTGGCAGGTTTGGCATTCCTCTTTTCATTGGCAAGGTGTGAAAATGGAATCTGTATCCTTGTAAAATTATGAATAGGACCCATTTGTCCTTTGTGACAATGAGCCAGTTGTCTGAAAAAAGTGCGAGTTTTCCTCCCAAGGGGGCTGTCAAGAGAGAGATGCTTGGCCGGATGAGGTGTAAGTCATTGAGTTTGCTTTCTGGTAGATTGGGACCTGTCTTCTCCTCCCTTCTGTGTTGTAGTGCCCCACTGGCAAGGTTTGTACTGGGCTTGTGGTTGTCCTCTGCCTCTTGGGCGTCTGTATTTACCCCTCTGTGGTCTGTCAGTAGCTGGAAAGGACCAATTTTTTGTTGGCCAGTTTCTGCTGAAGTGAGGGGGCTGTACCTGTAGGAAATCTTTGACTGTCTGCATAGATTTTGCCTTATCCTCCATTTTCTTTAAGACTTCTTCTGCTTTAACTCCAAAAAGAACATCCTGCTGTAAGGGAGCATCTAGAAGCTTTGCTTTCACATGATCAGGCAGAGTTTGTTCCTTTAACCAAGCATGCCTACAGACCCAGTGACAGCTGCTCTGCAGGAGGCCTCCAGAGAATCAAACCCACATTGTAAGGTGTGTTTGCCCACCTGTTCAGTTGCATGCAACAGATCCTGCATTTCTTTCAATTCAGACTGTTGTGGGAGAGTGGTGATTCTTTGCTTTAACTGAGAGATTAGAAATTGCTGATACTTAAGCATGTGAAATTGGCAATTTAGTGCCCTCATAGCTAGAGTGGCTGAGGTGTAAACCTTTTTCCCCCACCTGTCTAGCCCGCTGGATTCCCTTTCAGAGGGTACAGGATTTTTAGCCATAGAAGCCTTAGCCCCTTTGGGACCCTGGGAGATTGTCTCTGGGTCAGCAACAAGACTTTTGTATAGAAATTTGCGGGAATCATGCACTCTACAGTATCTGTCAGGCTTGGCCGGAGCAAGAGGTAGAGAGTCTGGGTTCAAACTGGATTCTAAGTAAACATCATCCACAATGTCTAACACGGGTGGGATGGCAAGTGGTCTGTGCTGGGGGAGTAAAAGAAACTCTCTGAGCCTTTTCTTCAAGTCAGAGTAGTCCTGACCTTCCCAGTGGAAATGTTCCCTCATAGTGTGTAAAGTTTCCCCAAAGGAGTAGTCTTCAGGAGGAGAAGCTGAGGGAATGGAATCCTCAGTATCAGAATCTTCATAAGGGGAGAAGGAGTAATCTTGGTCTTCAGAGGAGGCTGAAGAAATGGACACTTGTTCAAAGGATGCATAATCTTCCTCTTGTCTAGGCCTTTTGTCAGGAGGAGGCTGGGAAAGTACAGTTTTGTACCTACCATAAATGTAGATGTCCGAGAGGAATGCATCTGCAGTCCTTACAAATGGGTTGTCCTGTCGTCAGGCAGCCCTTCGGTCATCCGGATTCCAAAGTCTGGGTCTGGCTTTGGCTGGTGTCGCACTTCACCCGACGTCATTGCGGCAGTTTTCGGGTATAAAGGCATCAGCCGACGCCATTTTCCTCAGTGTTTCTTGCCCCAGATGCCAGGTGCCCTCTTGGTAGGCTAAATTTGGATAAATGCCAAAGTTTCCAAATAGTAGAGAGCAAACACACAAAATAAACATGTATGTACATATATACAAACAAATACACCATAATAGATCCCCAAGCTAGCTGAAGATTGGTAAGTACCCTAGGAGTACCTCAGAGGGAAGGAGGGTGGGTAATCCTGACTGCAGATGCATTCCTCTCGGACATCTACATTTATGGTAGGTACAAAACTGTACTATGTCCTTCAAGGATGCATCTGCAGTCCTTACAAATGGGTAGAATACCATAGCTAAACTAGGGAGGAGGAAATGAGAATAGATTATGGTGTAGTCAGGATCCCTTGCAAAACAGCAGTGGCAAAGCCAGCACGGGATCTAGAGTATAGAGGTAAGTTATAATGCTTGGCAAATGTATGCACGGAGGTCCAAGTAGCAGCCTCTATAATGTCCTTGGTAGCCACTCCTCGTAAGAAAGCTGTGGTAGTGGCTGTGGCCCTTGTGGAGTGAGGCCTGATGTTCTCTGGAGTTTTCTTTCCATGGTAGGAGTAACAAAATCTAATGCAATTTCCTATCCATTTGGAGATTGTCTGTTTAGAAATTGGTTTTCCTTCTTTTCCTGTTGCATAAGCTACCAGAAGCTGGTCAGTTTTTCTATTGTTTTTGTCCTGTCCAGGTAGTAGCGTAATTGCCTGTGTACATCCAAGGTATGTAAGAGCTTTTCTCCCCTGTTCTGTGGATTGGGGAAGAATGTAGGAAGGTGGATAGCCTGATTTAAAGAGACTCTGGATACCACCTTAGGCATAAATGTAGGATTTGTTCTCATGGACACTCTATCTTGATGGAAGATCAGGAAGGGTTGTACTGCCATTAATGCTTGTAGTTCAGAGACCCTTCTTGCTGAAGTTATTGCCAGCAGGAAGGCAGTCTTCCAGGATAAGTATTGCAAGACTGCTGTAGCTGCTGGCTCGAAAGGAGGCAGAGTCAGTTTTTCTAGCACAAAGTTCAAGTCCCATGCTGGCAATGGAGGTTTCCTGGGAGGTTTTACATTTTTATTCCCCTCAGAAACTGTCTGAGCAGAGGATGCGAGAAAACAGGAGGATCCAAGCTGTATTGTGCTGAAATAGCTGATGCATGTATCTTGATGGAGGAATAGGACAGGCCTGTGTGGTAGAGCTCAGCCAAGTACTCCAGGATGTTGGCTATGTTCACCAGTGTCACATCTTGCCCTTTTGCAGCACTCCAGATGAGATATCTTTTCCATTTTGCTGCATAATTCTTTCTTGTTGAAGGTCTACGAGCCTCCAGGATTATGTCCTTAACCCTTTGGGATAAATTTGGGTTAATTTCTGCCATGTAATGTTCCAGGCAGTTAGCTGCAGAGTTTTTAGGCTTGGATGCAGAATGTTGTAGTTGTTCTGTGTCAGCAGTAATGGGATCAGTGGTAGTTTCCATATTTGTTCCCTGGACATGCTCCTCAGTAGTGGGTACCAATGTTGTCTTGGCCAGTCTGGGGCTATCAGGATGATCCTCGGACGTTCCTCTTTGATCTTGAGAAGCACCTTGTGCATCAAAGGAAGTGGTGGGAATGCATATGCTGTCAGGCTTTTCCAACTGAAGGATAGGGAGTCCACCTTCCAAGCAAGTGGGTGGTAAGTCCTTGTGCAGAATTTCTTCAACTGGTGATTGTATGGGGATGCAAACAAGTCTATTTGTGGTAATCCCCATTCTCTTGTGATGGTTTTGAAGATGTCCGGATGCAGCATCCATTCGTGGGCATCTGTTATAGTTCTGCTTAATATGTCTGCTAGAATGTTTTCCTTCCCTGGTACATAAATTGCCTGTAACTGAAGGTTGTAACCCAGAGCCACATCCCATAGGTCTAGTGCCAGCCGGCATAGGGGGTATGAGTGTGTGCCTCCCTGTTTGTTGATGTACCACATAACTGTGGTGTTGTCTGTCCTTATCAACAGCTGGCCTTCGTGGAGAAGAGGTCTGAATGCCTGGATTGCCAATTTTACTGCCATCATTTTAGATTTATGTGCAGATGCAGTTGGTCTTGAGTCCATAGGCCTTGAATGCACTTGTCCATCATGTGTGCCCCCCAACCGAGGTCTGAGGCATCTGTCGTGATAGTTTGTCTTGGATGACTTTTGCTGAAGGGCAGTCCTGTGTTTGATTGACAGGCCTGAGCCCACCATAAGAACTCTTGCTTCAGGCATGGGATCATTGGAATTTTGGTTTCCAGGCTGTGCTTGTGCTGAGACCACAAATTCTTTAGGTACCACTGTAGCTTTCTCATATGAAGCCTGGCATGAGGGACCAGAATTATGCAGGATGCCATGAAGCCTAGAGCTTGTAACACTCTTCTTGCAGTTAGATGGCTCTGCTTTGTTAATGCCAAGAAGTAGAGAGGAAGTTGTTCTTTCTTTTCTGCAGTTAGAAATGCCATTTGTTTTGATGTGTCCAGTTCTGCACCCAGAAAGGTTATTATTTGGGATGGAATCAGCATTGACTTTTTTGTATTGACTGTGTATCCCAGGGCTTGTAGCAGGTAGATAACTCTTTGTAAGTCTTCTGTTAATTTGTTTTTGTTGTCCGCTTGTATCAGGCAGTCGTCCAGGTAGGGATAGATTTGAATTCCCTGAAGTCTGCAATGAGCGATTACTGATGCCAGGCATTTTGTGAACACTCTGGGCGCAGTAGATAAGCCAAAGGGCAATGCTGAGAATTGATAATGCTCTGATCCTGCAAGAAATCTGAGGTATCTTCTGCAAATTGGTCTTATGGGGATGTGCAGGTATGCCTCCTTGAGATCTAGAGTTACCAGCCAAGACTCCTTGCCCAGCATGGGAAGAAGCTGCTGTAGAGTCAGCATTTTGAATTTTGGAACAATGAGGAATGTGTTTAGAGTGGACAGATCTAGAATAGGCCTCCATTTGTTTTCTTTTCTTGGTACCAGGAAGAGCCTGGAGTAAAATCCCTTCCCTTGCTCCACAGATGGTACCTTTTCCACAGCTCTCATTCTTAATAATTGAGATATTTGATTTTGAGCTTCTGCCCTTTGAGTAGGTGGTAGGTTTGGCATTCCTCTCTTTCCTGGTAGAGTATGGAAATGGAACCTGTAACCTTGGTCTATAGTTTGCAAAATCCATTTTTCTCTTGTAATGCAGTGCCAGTTTCTTGAAAATAAGGTTAGCTTTCCGCCTAAGGGTGCTTCTAGTTGTTCCCTGGTAGGCGGTGCCACCGCCAAGTCACTGTGATTGAGTTGTTGTAGTGGTGGTGGCTGTGTCCGTGCCTCGTTGGTTGTTACCCTGCCACTGGCGACCCCTGTAGGCACCTCTGGATTGGTTTCTGCCTCTAGAGCCTATTCCTGCCTCTTTGTGCCTTAGAGGACTCCGGAAAGGACCAATTCTTGGAGGGCCAATTCCTGCTAAACCTTGGAGGTTGAACTTGTAAGAAATCTTTTACTGTTTGCACAGATTTTGCTTTCTCTTCCATCTTTTTCAGAACCTGCTGTGCGGGGGCACCAAATAAACTGACCTTGTCCATAGGTGCATCCAAAAGCTTAGATTTGATATGGTCTGGTAATGCCTGTTCTTTCAACCATGCATGCCTCCTGATAACTGTGCCCGTCATGGCTGATCTAAAGGAAGCCTCCAGTGCATCATAGCCACATTTTAAAGAATGGTTACTAACCTGCTGAATGTTATGTAACATTTCTTGAACATACTTTTTATCTAAAGATTCTTCAGAAAACAGCTTTTTAGTCAACTGGTCAAGCATAAACTCTTGATATTGAATCATATGAAATTGGCAGTTCAAAGCTCTAGCTGACAAAGTAGCAGAGGTGTAAACTTTTTTACCCCATCTCTCTAAGGACCTGGAATCCCTTTCAGAGGGGAGGGGGTTTTTAGAAGAAGTAGCTGCTACAGCTTTAGGGCCCTGGGAGATAGTCTCTGGATCTGCAAAAGGGGCCTTATATAAGTGGTGATGAGTGTCCGGGACCTTGTAGTACCTATCTGGTTTAGCAGGAGCCGGAGGTAAAGTATCAGGAGAAGTGCAAGCATCATTAAATGCATCATCAACAACAGATAGAACTGGAGGAATAGCTAAAGGCCTATGCTGTGGTAAGTGTAGAAAGGTCCTAAGCCTTTTTCTTGAGTCTGAGAAATCTTGGCCCTGCCACTGGAATTGTTCCCTCATAGCATGCAAGGTTTCCCCAAAGGAAAATTCCTCAGGAGGAGAGGCTGAAGGGATGGACTCCTCAGCATCGGAGTCTTCGTAAGGAGAATAAGAAGCCTCAGGAGGATCTGAATGTTCTGAATCATCAGAAGAATCATCTGTGTCTACTGGCTCAGGGGGCTCTGCTCTAGGCCTCTTTTCTGGAGGAGGGAGAGAGGCCCTGTCTGGATGAGGCTGGGATCCACGGATTAAAGTGATGAGATCCTGTGCCAAAGAAAGCATATGGGAGCTGGTGCTGGGCCTGTGAGAGGGGGGCTTGGCAGGCACTGGTTTGGAAGTTTTGGCTGCTTTAGCCCTGGCAAAGGCCTTAATAGACATAGCTGGAGGAGGCCTAGCAGCTCCAAGTGCAGGAGTAGAAATATCTAGTGGAATGGTGTCTGATAAATCCTGTGAAATCGCAACAGAAGGCTGGATTTCAGAAGCCGTTTCTACCAGAATAGAAGAGGCCTCGGTAGAAGGCAAGTTATCGGCTGAAGAAAGAACCGCTTGCTCGGTTTCGGCCAAAACCGAGACACTCGTGGATTGCTTGGCCGTGGTTTCAGCCGAAACCGTGGACCGCGAGTGTCGGTCCTTTTCTTTGCATTTTTTAGTTATTTGCGTAGTCGGAGGATCTGACGGCATAATGTAGGCAAAATCGGAGCCGAAAATCTGTTCAGCAAAGTCCGGCGCGCCTCAGCGTCCGCCGGTTAAAAGAAGCACAGGCTAGACAAGCTGCTACGTCGTGGTCTGGGCCTAAACAATGTATGCAATAGGAGTGGAAATCTTTATGAGGTATTTGTTTCCCACAAGATAAACAGTTATTAACTTTCTCTGACATCGGCTGAGGCAAGAAAGAGTCCCCAACGGGGTACTTAGATTTATAGAAGTCTTCGAAGTAGTATTCGGTAGTAGTAATTTCTGGATCTGACCGACCGGCACTTGCGAACAGCTTCTGCTTTGGGCGCCACACGGCAAGAAAGACTGAGGGAAATGGCGTCGGCTGATGCCTTTATACCCGAAAACTGCCGCAATGACGTCGGGTGAAGTGCGACACCAGCCGAAGCCAGACCCAGACTTTGGAATCCGGCCGACCGAAGGGCTGCCTGACGACAGGACAACCCATTTGTAAGGACTGCAGATGCATCCTTGAAGGACATCCCCTGATTAAAGAAAT
The DNA here is from genome assembly GCF_019279795.1 of Protopterus annectens. Taxonomy (NCBI): domain Eukaryota; kingdom Metazoa; phylum Chordata; order Ceratodontiformes; family Protopteridae; genus Protopterus; species Protopterus annectens. Next base: position 739,943,854 of record NC_056739.1, read on the forward strand.
CAAATCTTCAGCCATTTTGAGCATCTGTTTCTTAGGCATTGGGCCTTGAACAGGGGACTGAAGTGCAGTCCTTTTAGATTTAATACAAGTCTTCGTCTTAGGAAACGTTTTAATGGTGAGCGTCGTCGGTCTGAAAATGCCTTCAGAAACCAATGGCGTTTCTGCAGCACCGATATCTTTATCAGCAATGTCGTCGGTAGGGCCTGCACAAAAAGGTTGCGTCGGCATGGTACATTCCGCTAAAAGTTCCGAAGCGGTCTCGGGTTCAAGATCTGCGGTAGTCAGGGGTTGCGTCGGAGCCTCACTGAGGACTGGAGAACCGGAGACCGGACCAGCCGAGGCCTCTGAATCTGGCTTAGGCCTGGGCTGTCTGTCCTTATCCTTGCGTTTTTTGTGCACGCCGGTAGTCGGTTGCTCCGACGGCATACTGTAATTAAATTTTCTACCGAAGTAGTGTCGTGCGAAATCAAAGCATCTTTTAATAGTACGTTTATTAAACCTAGCACAAAAACGACAACTAGTGACTTTGTGGTCTGGGCCTAGGCAAGGTATGCAATAAGAATGAAAATCCTTATGAGGTGTTTGCTTCCCACAAGAAATACAACTGTTAACTTTTTCTGACATCGGTCTGAGGCAAGAAAAGTTTCCCCAACGGGGTACTTAGCTTTATAGAAGACTTCGGTCTGAAATTCGAAAATCTCAGGAGTCGGCTGACCAGCACTTGCGAACTGCTTCTGCTTCGGGCACCGCACGGCAAGAAAGACTGAAGAAAATGGTGTCGGTTGCAATATTTATACCCCTGGCGCACTGACGTCAGGGAAGAAGCGACAGCAACTGACGCCGGACCAAGACTTTGGAATTCCGGCCGACTGCGGGACCGCCTGACGACAGGATCACCCAAGTGTGATGACTGCAGCAGGGTAACACGATGAACATCTTTAAATCAGTTGAAGTAGCTGGTTCAACGGGCGGTAGTGTAAGTTTTTCCAGAATAAAGTTGAGATCCCAAGTTGGTGCTGGTGCTCTCCTGGGCGGTCTTATGTTCTTAGCCCCTCTGAGGTACTGCCTTAGGAGTGGATGTGAAAATAAAGGAGGATCCGTGTTGTAGTGAGCTGAAATCGCTGAGGCGTGGATCTTAATAGATGAAAAGGAAAGTCCTTTGTGCAGCATCTCAGTTAAATATTGCAGAATCTGAGGAATGTTTGGAGCAAGTGGATTTTGGCCTTTAGCCTGGTTCCAGGCTAAAAATCTTTTCCATTTGTCTGAATAGGTTTTCCTGGTGCTGGGCCTCCTGGCCTCCAGAATGACATCCATAACATCTTTAGGAAGAGGTGTTGGCTGGTTGTTTAGGTAATTTGCCATGCAGCCAGATTTAAGGTCTTGAGCTGGCTGTGTAGAATCTGATTGTTTTGCTGAGTGAGCAGGTGAGGAATTTGGGGTAAAATCCATGGTGGGCCATGGGCCATGTTCCTTAGTACTGGATACCAGTGTTGCCGTGGCCAGTCTGGAGCAATGAGTATCATTTGTGGCCTCTCTAATCTGACTTTCAGCAGCACCTTTGCTAGAAGAGGCAGTGGAGGAAATGCATACACTGTTAATGTTTTCCAACTGAATGAGAGGGCATCCACGTTCCAAGCTAGTGGGTGGAATGTCCTTGTGCAAAATTTTCAAAGTTGGTAGTTTTGGAGATTGGCAAACAGATCTATGTCTGGGCGTCTCCATTTTTGAGTTATCATTGCAAATACTTGTGGATCCAGTTTCCACTCGTGGGAATCCATGATGTTTCTGCTTAGGTCGTCTGCCAATGTGTTTTTCTTTCCTGGCAGGAATTGTGCTTGTAGTTGAACTTGGTAAGTCAGTGCTGTGTTCCACAAGGTCATTGCTTGCCTGCACAGGGGGTAGGAGTGTGTGCCCCCTTGTTTGTTTATGTACCGCATTACTGTGGTGTTGTCCATCTTTATTAGGAGTTGTCCTGGATGTAAGAGGTCCTTGAAAGCTGTTAGGGCATTCTGTACAGCTAGCATTTCTTTTTGATTGATATGCAGATGCCTTTGATCTGTAGCCCATTTGCCCTGAATGCACTGTCCTGCCATGTGTGCTCCCCAGGCATAGTCCGACGCATCTGTTGTGATAGTCTGCTGGCTTTGGGTAAGATGAAAGGCTGACCCTTGTTGAGGTGACATGCCTGTGCCCACCATAGAAACTCCTGTTGAAGGCAGGGAATGAGTGGTATCATTGTTTCCAAGCTGTGGCTGTGCTGAGCCCATACGCTTTTCAGGTACCATTGTAATTTCCTCATATGCAGTTTTGCAAATGGTATTAGGAGTATGCAAGATGCCATAAATCCCAAGGCCTGCAGAATTTTTCTTGCAGGGAGTTGGGTCTTTGTTGCCATCATTTTGAAGTATTGAGTCAGCTGTTGTTGCTTGTCTGGAGTGAGGTAAGCCATCTTGGCCACTGTATTCAAGCTGGCACGCTGGCAAGCTGGCTAAGCAATCTAAAACAAGACCTAGTGGACCCACTTGGCGCTGTCTTTAACCACAGCCAGAAAAATGGCTTTGTTACAGCAGACTGGAGAACAGAAACAGTAATCTTCTTACATAAAGGGGGGCTATCAACCAACCCTGGGAACTACAGACCCATAAGTCTAACCAGCCTCATCTGCAAGGCCATGGAAAGAATCATCATGGACCTTATTAACAAGGACATAGGGGATCTTTAAACTTTAGACCCAACTCAGTTTGGCTCCGTTAAGGGTAGATCATGCTTGGTAAACCTAGTAGACTTCTTTGAGAAAGTCACCAAAGCCCTAGGTAAAGGTAAGACTGTGCATAACACCTATCTTGACCTAGCCAAGGCTTTGACACAATCCCCCAAACAGGCATTATTGAGAAACTCTCCCAGCTGTGGACTAACCCTTACATCACTAGATGGGTAGCCAATTGGCTCACCGACAGAACACATACCCCCAAAGTTGATGACGCCACCTCTACCAGTAGACCAGCCACCAGTGGCATACCACAAGGATCTGTGCTGGGCCCTTTACTGTTTGAAATCCATTTCTTGGAAGTCCAGGCTAAAGTAGATGGCATTACCAAATTCGCTGATGACTGCAAATTGGGTGCAATCACTGAGTACCCCAATGATGTTAACATATTAAAGGAGGGGCTAACACATGACAAATGACTGGTGCCAAAGCCACAGACTAAAACTAAACACAAAATATTACATTACTATCCCCTTTGACAAAGCAGAGTTCTCAGCTAATTACAACATTGACAGCACCCCCCCCAAGTTCAAATCCAATGGTGCAAGATTTGGGAACAAGGGTTGATAATCTTGACTTCAATCAAGTTTTCACAGTGTTAAGATAAGCTTTCTACGCTGCACACTTCATAAGTAATAACATTGCATCCAGGTATAAGGATTTTATAACTCCACTGTATTCAATCCTCATCAGACTATTAATAGAGTACAATGCTCCCTTTTCCATGTACCTCGCCAGACACCTGCAGCAGTTGGAGAGACCCCCAGAGTTTTCTTATCAAGAAAATACAGGGCCTCCAAACCATGACTTATGTGGACAGAAAGAAAACCCTGTCACTATACTCTATATCATATAGGCTGCTGAGAGGCGACCTGTGCCTGGCCTAAAGGGCAGTCTCCGACCCTGCATTAATGGAAATGCTGCACATCCACATGTCAAATGGCACAAGAGTCACTTGCTCTAGGGATATTAACCTTGCCTGTGACATAAACAGAACATTGTGGAGAGAAATATACATCTCCCAGAGACTGCTGCTCCTCTGGAATAAAAGAATAGTTGTGTAAATTCTTACCATAACCATAGATGTCCTTCTCCTCCATGTTGCAGTATTCATACTGTGGGATTTCCAACCCTTAGGTGACCCGATGTCGGCTCCTTATACAAAAGCTTAAGCCTGGCTGCCGTAAGTGCGTGGAACATCACACGTAGGGCCATAAACCTTGGAGTATAAATGTGACGTCAGCAAGCAAAGACCTCAGAACTTGAAGCCCAGAGAAGAGACTATAAGGCCAAGGAGAAGCAAAAGCAAATGTCCTTGCAGGGCTCTAATGAGTGGCCTGCAGTGAAGGTATACCCTAGAGAAGATAGAGGCTATCAGGGGGATGGCAGGTGGGAAGGAATACTGCAACATGGAAGAGAAGGACATCTATGGTTATGGTAAGATTTTACACAATTATTCTATGTCCTTCTATTCCCATGTTGCAGTATTCATACTGTGGGAGAGTACCACAGCTAGGAGGAATGCTGGGAGGTGGGAGAGGTGGAAGATTCTAGGAATCCTTGCAGGATTGCCCTGGCAAACCCTGCTCTGGCCCTAGAGACCTGGTCCAGCTTATAGTGCTTGGTGAAAGTATGGAGTGTGGACCAGGTGGCTGCCTCCAATATGGAAGCTGTGTCTAGTCCTTTCATAAAGGCCTTAGAGGTAGCCATGCCTCTGGTAGAATGTGCTCGCACTCCTTGAGGCAATGGTTTGTGATGATGAGAGTAGCAAAAAAGGATGAATTTTCTGATCCAGGAGGAAACAGTTTGTTTGGAGACTGCCTTACCGAGGGTCCTGGGATGGAAAGAAATTAATAGTTGGGTCAGATTTTCTGAAAGACTTGGTTTTGTCCAAGTAGAATCTCAGTTGCCTATGTACATCTGGGGAATGGAGGACCCTCTCTGCAGAGTTGTAGGAGAGGGTTAGAAGGTGGGTAGATGAATGGACCGGTTTAAGGAAAGCTCATTAATTACTTTGGGCATAAAGGAGGGGTTAGTGTGTAGGGAAACCCTGTCATTATGGAAGGTGGTGTAAGGAGGGCAAGCCACCAGGGCCTGTAATTCAAACATTCTTCTAGCAGAGGCGATGGCCACTAAAAGGATGGTTTTCCATGTGCACATTTGCAGAGATGCTGTGCTGACTGGCTCAAAAGGGAGTAGGGTAAGCTTTTCTAGTACAAAGTTGAGATCCCAGGGAGGAAGAATGGGCTTTTTAGGTAGTCTGATGTGCAAGACCCCTCTCAGGAAAAGTTTTACATCCAGTCTAGAGATAAGAGGTAGCTGTAAAGGCAAGCATGCAGAAATGGCTGAGAGATGGACTTTGACAGAAGAGTAAGCTAGTCCCTCCTTAATGAGTCCGTAGGTATAGTTCTGGACCAGGGGAGGATCTGCTACAAATGGGTCCTTGTTTCTCAGAGAACACCATTTTGAGAATTTCTGCCATTTAGACAAGTAGTTTTTTTCTAGTTGTTGGTTTCCTGGCCTCCCTCAGGACAGAGAGCACGTCTTCTGAGTTGTGTTGTCTAAAAGGGATCAAAAGTTGATCACCCACAGAGTTTGTTGCAGTTGAGACAGTTGTGGGTGCAAGAGGGATCCCTGTTGCTGAGTAAGTAGGTCCATCTAGTGGGGTAACTTGTGGTGATTGCCCCTGGCTAGTAAAAATAGAAGGGGGAACCAGTGTTGCCTTGGCCAATGGGGAGTCACCAGCAAGATTTTTGGGTGTTCTTTCCTGATTTTCAGAAGGACTCTCTGAATTAGAGGGAAGGGCGGGAAGGTGTATAGGAGCATTCCCTACCATGAAAAACTGAAGGCATCCACTCTCCAGGCTAGAGGTGCATGAGTCCTGCTGCTAAATTTAGTTAGTTGTCTGTTCTGGGGGGAGGCAAACAGATCCAGTTGTGGTGTGCCCCACTGGTGGACTATGTGTGGGAAGGTATCCCTGTCCAATATCCATTCGTGTTGCAGAGATATGGTTCTGCTGAGGAAGTCTGCTTGCTTGTTTTCCTGAGAGGGGATGTATGAAGCTTTCAGGAAGAGGTTGTGCTTTCCTGCTGTCTCCCAGACTAGCAATGTATTCTGACATAACCTGTAAGCCTTTGTCTCTCTTTGTTTGTTTAGGTACCACATGATAGTCATGTTGTCTGTCACAATATGGAGCAATCCTGGATGGAGCACGGGAAGGAAAACTTTTAGAGCTAAGAGGACAGCAGTCATCTCCCTGACATTGATGTGCTGTTTTTGCAGGGCAGGGGACCAGCAATGTTGTACCCTGTAACCCTGCAAGGTTGCTCTCCATCCCAGGTCAGATGCATCTGTTTGCATAGACTGGGAAGTGGGAGGGAGTTGAAGAGGAATTCCCTGCTTGCTGGAAACCTGCTGAATCCACCACTTCAGCTCTAATTTTAGACAGAGCAGCAGGGGGATGAGTTTGTCTAGAGGCTGTTGGCTCTGGGACCAAACAGTCTTTAAGTACCATTGGAATTTCCTCATGTGCATCCTTGTTAGTGGGAGCATGGGAATGGTGGTAACCATGGGGTCTACAGTTTGGAGAAACTGTCTTGCAGTGAGATGTGATTCTGTCAAAAGACTTAGAAAATGGAAGGAGAAGGATTGTACCTTGTCTGGAGGCAAGAAGGATCTCATTAGATCTTTTCTGATTCTGCACCCTAGGAAAACCTTGTCCTCTTGTGGGAGGAGAGAGGATTTTTGGAGGTTGAGAATGAAACCCAGGTTGTTTAGAAGGGACATGGTGAATTGGAGATTTGCAAGAAAGGTGGACTGTGATTCTACCAAAATGAGAATGTTGTCCAAGTAAGGGTAGATATGAATTCCCTTGGTTCTGCAGTGGGCGATGACTGGGGCCAAGCACTTTGTAAAAACTCTGGGTGCCGTAGACAAGCCAAAAGGCAATGCAGTAAATTGAAAATGAGAAGAGGGTCCAGAGAAGAGCAGGAACCTCCTGTGGGAAGGTTTGACTGGGATGTGCAGGTATGCATCCTTTAGGTCCAGAGTAACCATGAAGGCTTGAGAAGGAATGAGGAGTAAAAGAGTTTGAAGGGAGAGCATCTTGAAGGAGGGAACCTGTAGGAACAGGTTTATGTAAGAGAGGTCCAGGATAGGTCTCCAGGGGCCATCCTTTTTTGGGACTAAAAAGAGACAGAAGTAGAAGCCTCGTCCCTCCTGACCTGATGGAACTGGTTCTATTGTTCCTTGGGAGAGCAGTTCCTGTAGGATGGGAGGCAGTAGAGGGATCCTTTTTGGATGATGGAAAGAACCCACAGATCTGTAGTGATGGTTTCCAAAAAGGGAGGCATTGGTTAAGGCGGGCGGACGGGGGCACTTGGGCAAAGCAGTCACGCAGTGGAGGGTCCCTCTCTATCTGGAAAGGGCTGTTTGTTGGGGGGTTGTGGTTGAGGAGGTCTGGGATAAGGTTGTCTCCGAAATCCCCTCTATGGTCTGGCAGTAGAGGGTCTACAGGTGGACGTGCCCCTTCTAACAAAGAATGTTTTAGCTGGGTAGTTCCTGTAATATCTGGGCACTGGGAACACCAGTAAGTGCTTAATGTTCTGCAGTTCCTTGCTTTTTTCTTGCAAGTTTTTAAACAGTTCTGCAGCATTTTTGCCAAAGAGAAGGTTGTTATCCAGAGGAGCATCCATGATCTTGGCTTTAAAGTCATCTGGCAGAGGTTGTAGCCTGAGCCAGGAGTATCTGCTCAAGGTGAAAGCAGTGGCAGCAGATCTGGCAACTGCTTTTGCAGCATCATAGATGCAGCAGATAGAGTGTCTGGCTACTTGGGTGGCCAGTGACAATTTGGAGGAAATGTCAGATTTGGCTGGACAGTCTGGGGTGGTAGCCAACAAGTTGGAGGCCTGAGAAACTAGGTCTAGGGCATACTTCACCATGTAGGTTTGGTAGTTTATAGCCCTGAAAGCCAAGATAGATGAGGTGTATACCTTCTTCCCCATCCTGTTCATGGTTTTGCTGACTTTATGGGAAGGCAGTAGGGAGGCAGAAGACAACTGCCGAGATTGTCTGTCTGGGGCTACTGCAATAACAGCTGGGTCGGCCAAAAGTGGTTTTATGAGCAGCTTATAGTCATCAGGGACTTTGTAAAACCTATCTGGCCTCTTAGGGGCAGGAGATTGAGAATCTGGATTCTTGGAAACTGAAGTAAAAGCATCCAAGAAAGCTGGGAGTACTGGAGGTATAGCTGAAGGAGAAGGGGAATCAAGCTGTAGAAGCTCAAAGTATCTTTCTGTGTGTCACAGACTAAATAAGTATCCCACTTGAAATACTCTTTCATTTTTGAGATAGTCTCCCCAAATGATAAGTGCTCAAGTGGGGAGTCCCCTTCAACAGAGTCCTCTTCAGGTGAGTAATAGTCAATGGCAGAGGCAAACTGTGAAACATAGGAGACAGATTCCTCAGAGGAGGAATAAGAGTGTTCTGAATCTTCCTGGGTAACTGTAGGCTGAGCAGATGCTAAAGGCAGGGAGGAGGTAGAAGTCAGCCTAGGACTCAGTACAGGGATGCTGGTGGGAGTAGGGCCTGTAGGCCTAAGAGCCATGAAGGCCTGCATCAAGGAGGAAGTGAAGGACTCTCAGTCTGGGGCTGCTGGAGGTGTCGGGCTCAGGTATTTAGTTTTCTGCTTCCTTTTAGAAGGAGTGTGCATCTGGGTGGGTAAGGAAACAGAAAGCTGCACTGGGGTAGGAGAGGTCTCGGTTGGCCGGTCCAATGATGGTTCCCCCTCGATGTTGGTAAAGAGTGACATCTGGGTCAACTCCGCTGACGTGCTGTCCGTGGGTACTGACACATCCTCCTCTAGAGTAGCCGTCAGAACCGGAGTAACTGGGTGTCCATCGGCCCCTAGAATGGAAGTCAGCAGGACAGCCAAAGGTTGAGCAGAATCTGGAGAAGGCCTGCAAACACTGGCCTTCTTCCGCAGCTGTTCAGCTCGGGCGGCCAACTCAGGATCCATACTAAGCGTGAGACGTTTAAGCCTTTGGTTTTCTAGAAAAAGATTTAACATGGGCAGATGACTGCGTAAGATCTTGGGTACAAATGACTGGCAAATAAAGCAGGCCTTGTGGTCGTGTTCCTTACCTAAGCAAAACACACAGCGGTCGTGGGAGTCTTTGTGCAGAATCTGGCACCCGCAACTACATTTACTCTTTTTCTCTGACATCGGCTACAGAAAAACTACAGCAATCAAGCTAAAGCTTAAGGACGAAAAGGCAAAAACCCCAACGGGGTACTTATCTTTAGATGTCTTCGGATGTAGGAGCAAAGTGGTGGAAGTAATCGTCGTCTGTGGCTGAAAAGTTCTGAGGTCTGTGCATGCTGAAGTCACATTTATACTCCAAGGTTTATGGCCCTACGTGTGACATCCCATGCACCTACGGCAGCAAGGCTTAACCTTTTGTATAAGGAGACAACGTCGGGTTGCCTGAGGGCTGGAAATCTCACAGTATGAATACTGCAACATGGGAATAGAAGGACATTTTCCAATCCATGTGAAGCTGTGGTCCTCTCTGACCCTATTAAGTTCAGCCTTGACAAATGGATGGGAAACTACAAATTCACCCCAGCGGTGGAGCCCGTGTCCCTCATGGACAGGGACAGTCAGTGTTTATCATAGATATGCTCTGCAAATTGCACTAATTATAAACAAGGATAATTAGGGCAACTCGGGATTATCATGGCTAAGCCTGTAAAGGCTCCAGGGCAGTTAGCCTAGTAACCTCTTAGGAACATATAAGAAATCTGATCTGAAGGGACTATGGGGGTAGGATCTGAAGAAACAAGAATAGAACATGCTCTCATGTGAGGAAAAAGCCCTATCCAAGCCATAGCCAACCTCACTGGAGCAGAAACGCTAGGTGTCGCTAAGCCCCGACCCTGCCCAGGCTCCTGTCATGAGGGAGGAGTCAGACCAGAGCTACCCACTGATGAGCCTCCAAGGGGAATCAACATCTCTGAAACTCTAAAGAGTTGAAGGCAACCCCCATTTCTGTGCTACTCTTCGGCTCCAAGACTCGTCATGCTATAGGGGAGGTTGGCGCTGAACGAGTCCGGGACACAGTCAGAGTTGAAGAAGCAGCTGTCTTTGGATCCTACACATTGACTCTTGGGGTTCTCAGATCAAAGAAGGTGAGACAATGGAATGGGATACAGGATGAAGGCTCACGGATCCGATGGGAGACAGAGATAGTAAGACCCCATCTGGATTTGAGATCTGAGGAATTCCTTCATCATCCTGTCCACATCTGCTTCAGAGACACTTCAGGAGGACCTGATAGAAGATGAAGTGGAAGGAGGACAAGACAATCTCTTGGTTCTATCTTGTAAGAAAGGAGATTAAAGCCTAGGGGAAATAGGCTCTGGAGAGAAGCAAGGGCTTCGAGGTCAAGGAAACTTGGACATTCCGGACATCAGATCCAAAGTTGTTGAATCCGAATGCGTAAACTGCTTAGCAGGCAACTCCGATGCAGGAGCAGATTTAGGAGAATGGGCAGGAGAGCATTTTCTATGCTACCTGGGTGGTTCCAAAACTGTTTTAGACTTCTTGGAGGGGGTTTGAACCCCTGAGATAGAAGCTGAAGAAGGAGCAGAAGCTGGAAGCAAATCATTTAAGATTAATTTGTTACGTCTATTGCTTAGGGCCCGTGAGTGAACATGCACAGATCTAGCAAAGAGTTTCCAGATAGCCTACTCCTAAGCAATAGACACACTCTCTGTGGGCATCAGAGTTGGGTATCTTAAGCCTACAGGAACTGCACTTTTTAAAACCTGCTGTATTTTCAGCCATCTTAAAAGGAAAGTAAAAGAGAAGAGATAGAAGAAAAATCTCTTTGATTTTTTTTTTTGCAGTAAAAAGATAAAGAAAGAAAGAAAGAAAATGACCAGCAATAGTAAAAAAAAATAACTACCCTAAAGGCGGGTAAGAGAGATTTTTGTGGAAAGAAAAAGAAAAGAGTTACTAGCAATGGTAACTAGACATACCCGATATCAGGTAGAAAGAACCTGTAGAAAAGAAAAACGAGTAAAGGAAGGATAGAGAATTTAGCAAAATCTACTTTTACTCACAAAACAGTGACTAAAGCAAACTCAGAGCTCAAAAGAGTTCAATCCAAGTTTGAACTATAATAGCGGCAAATGAGATCTGAGGTAATATAGGGGTTGGGGCATTATGAGTAAGGGGAGGAGCTCAAGAGTCAGATCCAAGAGTCTGGAAGAATTCGGATCCGAATTCAGATCTGAGACCCATTCATTGAGGAATGAATGAAAATGACAACATCAGATTAGTTGCCACACAGTTTATACCTTGCATGCAAGGAGTGTTACAGTGCTCAGGTTTTAGTTAAAATAAATAAAAAAATACATTAAAAAATTATTTATTTTTTTTTTACTTTTAAACTGTATCAAACTGCTTGCTACAATGTAGACAGCAGTTGTTTCAGTTTAGGCCACACATGGAGCACTACAGTGCTCAGGTCTGAGCACAACTGCAACAAAGGAGGGCACAGAAAGGGGACCTGAATGGCTGGGGGGTTGTGTTGTGCATCTGTGTAATATAAGGAACGTCCATTTTTTTTATTTATTTGGGGTTCTTCAATGAAAAAGCTGGGGGGGGGTTGTGGATCTGTAATAACCCAATCGTTATAATGATAACACTGCCTTTAAGAAACCCATTTCTATTCTGTGATAGTGATGTAATGTGCATTTTTTGTTGCTCTTCACAAGAAGAGCTGAGGGGGTGAGTCTCTGGTTCATAGTACCAGCACAGGGAGCTAGCTGATCCAGCTATGCTTCTGACTTGTTATGCCTTGGTTAGCCAAGTCATTTTAATTTTCCACAAATGTCTTATGACCATTTCTATACCCTTTGCCTTCTCTCTGTTTGAAGCAGAACTCCTTCTCAAGTGGCCATTACAAGTAGCCTGGCTGGGGGTAGTTGCTTTGCAAGACTGCCAAAAGTGTAATAATGCACTGACCAATGTTGCTGCAGGAAGGCAGGGAATCATCTTTACCATGAAGTGCGGTGACTTTTAGAGCTTTATGAAGTAGACTGCTGCCACAAGGCATATTTATGGATGACAGCTTCTGGAAAATCCCATGGATGTGAAATGTGCTGCAGTGGTGATTTCTAGGATACATATAATAAGTTTTAATTACTGTAGAAATGCCATACCTTTTTTTCTAATGGCATTTGTAAAATAAATTTGCAGAATACTGACCAAGACCCAGAGCTAGTATTATTTTTGACAGAGTTCATGTACCCAGATACTCAAGCCTGGCACTTAATCTCTCGTAATCCATTCATTCTTACTGGCAAGTGCAAAAGTCAGGATGACAAGCAGTGAATTAGTGATAATGTAGGCATAGAATTACACCCTTACTACATCCCTACATCCCATCCCAGCAGTGAACCTTGTCAACTCAAATCAAAATCTGCCTGCTGCTCCATTACTTATGCAGCCTTTACTTTAGTTCCCATGGCTTACTGTTTTGGTACTGTTGCAGTGGGCATGAGGAATACTGTGGGGTGGGTGGTCCAAAAATGTACTTCAGCTGTACGGATATACTGAAAACTTAAGCTGATGTAAATATTTTCAAAACACAGACATAAAATAGAATTTGTTTCATATGGTCAGGTCTGAAATTTTGTTATGTCAAAAAGAGAGACAGAAACAGAGAAAAAAGCAAATTAATTCTCATTATCCTAAAGATAGATAACCAACCATGACAGGTCATATTTGGATAAATTCATCCTAGATATTGCACAGAGAAACTTGTGCATATTTTGTAGGAAGGACATAAAATGAAGGAACCTGGCAGACGGTGCACAGCATTTGAGTTGTTAATGAGCTGCGTCTTGTAGTCCAGGGTTTATTCTCTCAGTCTCCGTTTGCCTAATTAAATGACTCTGAACAAGTCACTTAACCAAACAGTGTCCCTGAGCTACATCTGGAAAAGGTCCATGGGGATCAGTGCTCTACCCTGGTTAATAAATACAAATAAAAAAATAAAAATACAGGGAAACAAAAATAAAAGTTAACCCACAAGGCTAGCATTTCCAAATAAATTCCATCATTAATCTAAAGCATTCTTCACTTTGGCAGCCACTCCCAAAAGTTCATTCAGCACTACTCCTCAACCTAAATAGGACCAGAATAAGGTTTATTTCAATTGTTCCCATAGGAAACTCAGACTTAGTGTCAGGCACTTTCTGATATACCAACCCACCCCTCGAGCCCTCTTCGCAACTCTACAGACCAATCAACACAAGTTCATATGATGCAGCTGTGGAGAAAATGCAATTATTATGTAGAAGACAAAACTTACTGTGAGCTAGTTAGCTTGTTTAAAAGATACAGGCCATTAATGCCGGGCACTTGCAACACCCACATTTTTCTCCCTTCAACTTTTAGGTTTAAATGATTTTCTATCCAGGAAGATAAGAGCAACTTTACAGCATTGATCCCCATTCAGAAAGTTTAAAAAATGTAAAGGAAAATCAAAATCAGCCCCTTAAATGCACGTTAATCTTCTGGTGTAGAGAAGTGATTTGCTGTAGGTCAGTTTTGGGCTGCATGTAGCTTTAAGTCAGATTTTACTCTTCCAAGTTTGTTGTAAGAGCTTATACAAGTTGGGACTGAAAACTCCAATCTTGCTTCTCATCCTCTAACCTAAAAGAATCCCTCCTACCAAATTTAATAACTGTCTGGTCCTCTGTCTTTCTGCAATCCCAAAGCCAAGAACTAAAATTTCACAGACATAACACTTACCAATAAAATTATTCCATTCAATGTCAAGATCTGCCTGATTGGCAAGGCAACCTTTCATAACGTTGCGGCAAAATCCATTGCAAGACTTAAGTGTAGGCATTCCACGACACAGAGGGCAGTAGGTCATTCGCATGACAGCCCTTAAACAATCACGAGTTGGCGCTACCTGTTGGAAGGATAGAATAAACTTGATTTTCCAAATCAATGTATATCTTTTTGCTACATAAGAATGCAGAAGTTAATGACAGAGAATGCTAATAATCTGACTAGTTTTATATAACCAGGGAAAGCCTAAAAAGTATGTTAACAGTTGCATGGAGACAGCTGTATGTTAGTAGTTGCATAGAGGCAGCTGTACCCACCAGGAAGAAGTACATAACTAACTCAAAAAACAAGCTACGCTGGTGGAATCACAACATCAATAGGTTCTATAATAGAAGAAAACCACGACAAAATATTAGGCGGTGTAGCACCCAGCAGGATAAAAGTACTTTCATCAAATTAAATAAATAACTCAGTGTAACTCAGTCTACCAAAGCCAAATTTGAGGTAAATTTGGCCTCCCAAGCTAAAGACCACTACAGGGCTTTTTGTGCTATGTTTGCAGACTCAAAGGCAATACACAATTGTGTGTAGAGCATACTGTTAACGGAACCACCTACAACGAGCCAGAAGATATACAGCAAACTTACTGGCAGACAAATTCAGCTCTAATTTTACCCCACTCTCCCCCCCTCAACCTCTCTTCAGGTAATAACGTCAAATAGAACTCCCTCTACTATAACTAGGGAACAGGTCTTCAATGCTCTCTGAGGCCAAGAACACTGCATTGATGGGCCCAGACAACATCCTACGATGCCTTCTAAATATTATGAAACATGACCTATCAGGCTCTCCGGAATTACTAACTGTAGCCTCCATACAAGCTTCATGGCTAACGAATGGAGAGCAACAACAGTCCTTCCCTCTGCATAAAGGTGGGCCATCTACAGACCCTGGAAACTACAGACCCATAAGTCTCACTTGTCTCATATACAAAGCCATGGACATAATCATCATGGAAATGATCAATAATGACAATGAAAGCCTCCACACAATAGACCCAACCCAGTTTGGTTTTGTCAAGGGTAGGTCATGTCTACTCAACCTGAAGAAAGTACAATTGTGTACACTTACCATAAATGTAGATGTTCGAGTGTATTCACTGTTGCAGTCATTACTTCTGAGTAATCTGCTGGCAGGTTGCCCTCAGTTGGCCTGAATAACAAAGTCTTAGGTCCTGCGTCGGTTGCTGTCTCCTCTTCCATGACGTCAGGTCGTCAGGGGTATAAAACATGCAGCCAATGCCATTTTATTCAGTTTTTCTTGCCCCAGATGTCAGGTTCCCCCCAAATGGGGAGCAAATATATATATATATATATATATATATATATATACATATAAGTAAACAGGAAATATATAAATGAATTTTTAGAAACATAAACTTTACCTTCAACTAAAAGCAAATACACCACAAAGGCTTTTGAGTATAGTGAAGGAAAGAAAAGGTATAGAATGGGGGATGGCGGGTGGGTAACCCGGACTGCAACAGTGAATACACTCGAATATCTACATTTATGGTAAGTGTACACAACTGTACTGTTCTTCGTGTTTCACTGTTGCAGTCATTACATTTGGGTAGAATCCCAAAGCTATGGATGGGAGGATGGAACTAAACAGCATTAGGAGCAGCTATAAGGCCCTGCAGGACTGCAGTGGCAAAGCCTGCCCTGGATTTGGAGAAGAGAGGTAAATGATAATGCTTTGTAAAAAGGTATGAACAGAGCTCCAAGTAGCAGCTTCTAGAATATCTTTGGTTGGAACCCCTCTGAGAAAAGCTGCTGAAGTAGAGGCAGCCATGGTGGAATGTGATCTGATCCCCCTGGGCACAGGTTTACCATGGTGCTAATAGCAGAAATGAATGCAGTGGCTTATCCAGTTAGAAATAGTCTGCTTTGATATAGCCTTCCCCTGTGATCCTGCAGAAAATGCTACCAGTAGTTGCTCAGACTTTCTTAGAGATTTGGTCCTGTTTAAGTAGAATCTTAGTTGTCTGTGTACAATCAATGAATGCAGAATCTGCTGCCCCTTGTTCTGCAGATTTGGGTAAAATGTTGGCAGGTGAATGGTCAGGTTAAGAGCCACACTGGATACCACTTTAGGTATAAAAGAAGGATTGGTCCTGAGGGACACCCTGTCCGGGTAAAATATAATGAAAGGCTCCACTGCCATGAGAGCCTGTAGCTCTGAAACCCTTCTTGCTGAAGTGACTGCCAAAAGTAAAGCTGTCTTCCAAGATAGAAATTTTATATCCACAGTAGCTGCATTTTCAAAAGGAGGCAGGGTGAGTTTTTCCAGTACAAAATTGAGGTCCCATGCAGGAGTTGGTGCTCTTCTGGGAGGCCTTAAATTTTTGGCCACTCTAAGATACTGCTTAAGCAGTGGATGAGGAAAGAGGGGAGGCTCTGTGTTGTAATGAGCCAAGATGGCAGAGGCATGGATTTTTATTGAAGAAAAAGATAGGCCCTTGTCAAGCATCTCAGTTAAATATTGTAAAATCTGAGGAATATTGGGCTTTGCTGTGTCTATTCCAAAATCTCTTCCATTTATCAGCGTAAGATTTTCTAGTACTAGGCCTTCTGGCTTCCAAAATGACATCCATCACAGATTTACTGAGAGGTGTGGTTTGAATAACTACTTGATTAGCCATGCTGCAAGATTCAGAGTTTGGAGCTGAGTGTGCAGAATTTGATAGTTCTGCTGAGACAGTAGGTGAGTTATTTGAGGCAAGTACCATGGAGGAAGTTGTGACACGTTCCTTAGAAGTGGGTACCAGTGCTGGTGAGGCCGGTCTGGAGCAATTAGGATCATTTTTGTTTTTTCCTGTCTGACTTTTAGTAAGACCTTGGAGAGAAGAGACAGAGGGAGAAAGGCATAGACTGAGGTTGTTCCAGCTGAAAGATAGAGCATCTACTTTCCATGCTTTTTTGTGATGAGCTCTTGTGCAGAATTTGTCCAACTGATAATTTTGGGGAGAGGCGAATAGATCTATGTCTGGGCTCCCCCATTTCTGTGTTAAGATGCTAAAGATTTGTGGATCCAGTTTCCATTCATGCGGGTCCATAAGATTTCTGCTTAAGTCGTCTGCCAGAGTATTTTGCTTTCCTGGCAGGAATTGAGCTTGGAGATGTATTTGGTAAGTCAAGGCTGTGTTCCACAAGGCCATGGCTAGTCTGCAAAGTGTGTAGGAATGTGTACCCCCCTGCTTGTTTATGTGTCACATAGCTGTGGTGTTGTCCGTCTTTATCAGTAGTTGTCCTGGATGAAGAAAGTCCTTGAAGGCTGTCAGAGCATTCTGAACAGTTAGCATTTCTTTCTGGTTGATATGCAGATGCATTTGGTTTGGGCTCCATTTGTCCTGAATGCATCTCCCTGCCAGGTGCCCCCCCCCCCCAAGCATAGTCTGATGCATCTGTAGTTAGGGTTTGGGTGGCAGGGGGTAGAGTGAATGACAGTCCCTTGTTTTGGTGACATGTCTCTGCCCACCAAAGAAACTCCTGTTGTAGACAGGGAATGAGAGGAATCATTGTTTCTAGGCTGTGACAATGTTGACTCCATAAACTTTTTAGGTACCATTGAAGTTTCCTCATATGCAGTCTCGCATATGGAATTAGCAGAATGCAGGATGCAATGAACCCCAAAACCTGCAGAATTTGTCTTGCAGACAACTGGGTTCTTGTTGCCACTTGTTTGAAGTATGTTGTCAGTTGCCCTTGTTTGTCTGGCGTGAGGTAAGCCATCTGGGCAGTTGTATTCAAGCTTGCACCCAGGAATGTAATTATTTGAGAGGGTACCAGTTGTGATTTCTTTTCGTTTATGGTGTACCCTAGGCATGCTAGAAGCCTTTTCACAAATGCCAGATGTTGAAGAAGAGTGTCCTTGTCCTCTGCTTGAATGAGACAGTCGTCCAGATAAGGATAAATTTGTATGCTTCTTTGTCTGCAAAATGCAATTACTGGTGCCAGGCACTTTGTAAAGACCCTGGGCGCAGTAGATAAGCCAAAGGGCAGTGCAGAGAATTGGTAATGCAAAAAAAGTACAGTTTTGTACCTACCATAAATGTAGATGTTCGAGTGTGCAGACTAGTCACGAGTTATAGGGATTGGTTCTAGGTCCTCTCCTGTTTGGCATTTACTTCTCAGAAGACCAGGCCAACACAGAGAGACTCTGGCTGACCAATTTCGCAGACGACTGCAAGTTGGAAGCCGTTATTAATTCCCCAAGTGATGTAGACATCCTACAGAAAGGCCTCAGTGAGACCAATGACTGGTGTCGAAACCATGGCCTTAAGCTTAATACCAAAAAATGTGTTGTCATCCCCTTTGGGAAAAACTCAGTTCCCACTAATTACCACATTGAAGGGAGCCCACTGAACACTGAAGGCATTCTAAAAGATCTGGGGACATAGGTTGACATCAACCTCTCCTTCGACCACCACAATGCCACTGTGGTCAGAAAGTCCTTCTATGTGACACATCTTATTACTAAGGGTTTTGCATCCAGGTAGAAAGAGATCATCTCCTCTCTGTCTCTCTACTCTTCCCTCATTAGGCCAGTCATCAAGTATAATTTCTCATTTGGCACTTACCTCACTAGATACATGCAGCAGCTGGAAAGGCCACAAAAGTACCTCATGAAGAGGATCCTAGACCTTAAACACTTGTCATACACGGACAGACTCAAAAAAACTCAAGCTGTTCTCTGTCTCATATCATCTACTAAGAGGCAATCTTTGCTTGACTTACAAAACCATGTCTGACCCAGCTCTGTTAGAAATGCTACATCTAAAGAAATCCCAATCCCTCCGCACCACACACTCCAGAGACCTCAACCTCATTACCACAATGAACAGAACAGGCTGGGGGGACGGGTTCCTCACCCAGGGACTGCCCATGTTCTGGAATAGACTTCCCGTGCATGTCGGGCGGAGCGCCTCACTGGCCCTCTTTGGGAGGGGTCTTGATGAGTGGATGGGAGGTGGGGGGTTTGCCCCTGGGATCGCTCCAGTGGCTCTACTTGATAGAGGCGCTGGGTACCAACGTCGGGAGGCCCGACACCAGGGTACATCTATGGGCTAGGCTTGTAAAGGCTCCAGGGCCATTAGCCTAGTACACACCTGTGAACCTGTGTTCACACTGCTGCAGTCATTACACTTGGGTTATCCTGCCGTCAGGCGATCCTGCAGTCGGCCTGAGTTCCAAAGTCTTGGTCCGGCGTCGATTGCTGTCGCTTCTTCCCTGACGTCAGTGCACCAGGGGTATATAAGATGCATCCGACGCCATTTTCTTCAGTTTTTCTTGCCCCAGATGTCAGGTGCCCCCAAGTAGGTAGGCAATACATATTGCTAATCAAAAATATACAATAAAAACAATACCTTCAGTTACCAGCAAATACACCCCAAAGGTTGTATAGGATAGAAAGGTATAGATAAGTCCAGCTAGTTCAGAGGGGATGGAGGGAGGGTAACCTGGACTGCAGCAGTGTGACCACTCGAACATCTACATTTATGGTAGGTACAAAACTGTACTATGTTCGTATTACACTGCTGCAGTCATTACACTTGGGTAGAATCCCAAAGCTGAGGTTGGGTGGCTGGTCTATAAAGAATTAGAATTGGCTATGAGGCCCTGCAGAACTGCAGTGACAAATCCTGCTCTGGATTTAGAGTAAAGAGGCAGGTGGTAATGCTTGGTAAAGGTGTGCACTAAACTCCAAGCTGCAGCCTCCAAAATTTCCTTGGTAGGTACTCCTCTGAGAAAGGCTGTTGAAGTGGCTGTTGCCCTGGTGGAATGTGGCCTAATGTTATTTGGGACTGATTTTCCATGATGTGTGTAGCAGAACTGAATAAAGTGTCCTATCCATTTGGATATAGTCTGCTTGAGATAGCCTTGCCCTGTGATCCTGCAGCATATGCAACAAACAGTTGCTCAGTTTTCCTGAAAGCCTTTGTTTTGTCCAAGTAGAAGCATAGCTGCCTTTGTATGTCCAAAGAATGCAGAAGTTTCTCCCCTTTATTCTGGGGGTTTGGACAAAAAGTTGGCAAATGGATGGTTTGGTTAAGAGCCACACTAGATACCACCTTTGGCATAAAGGTAGGGTTTGTCCTTAAAGATACCCTGTCCTGATGAAAAATTATAAAAGGTTCCACTGCCATTAATGCCTGTAGCTCTGAGACTCTTCGTGCTGAAGTTACTGCTAGGAGCAGAGCTGTTTTCCATGATAAAAATTTGAGATCGGCTGTATTGGCTGGCTCAAAAGGTGGTAGGGTTAGTTTTTCCAATATGAAATTGAGGTCCCAAGTTGGTGTTGGTGCTCTCCGGGGCGGTCTTATGTTTTTAGCCCCTCTGAGGTACTGCTTTAGCAAGGGATGAGAGACTAAAGGAGGATCCGTGTTGTAATGTGCTGAAATGGCAGAGGCGTGGATCTTAATTGATGAGAAGGAGAGGCCTCTGTCCAGCATCTCAGTTAAGTATTGTAAAATCTGAGGAATGTTTGGAACAAGAGGGTCAAGGCTTTGAGCCTGGTTCCAGGCACAGAATCTCTTCCATTTTTCTGAGTAAGCTTTCCTGGTGCTAGGCCTCCTGGCCTCCAAAATGACATCCATAACAGCTTTAGAGAGAGGTGTTGTCTGTTTGACTAATGTATCTGCCATGCAGCCAGGTTTAGGGTTTTGAGCTGACCGTGCAGGATCTGATTGTTTTGTTGAGTCAGAAGGTGCGGAATTTGAGGCAAAATCCATGGTGGGCCTTGAGCCATGTTCCTTAAGATAGGGTACCACTGCTGGCGTGGCCAGTCTGGAGAAATCAGGATCATCTGTGGTTTTTCTTGTCTGGCTTTTAGGAGTACTTTTGAAAGGAGAGGCAGCGGCGGGAAGGCATAAACTTTTAGGTTTTTCCAGCTGAACAGAAGAGCATCCACTTTCCATGCTTGTTTGTGTTAAGTCCTTGTGCAGAATTTTTGTAGTTGGCAATTCAGTGGGGAGGCAAAAAGATCTATGTCTGGGCACCCCCACTTTTGCGTTACCATGCTGAAGATGTGTGGATTCAATTTCCATTCGTGAGGGTCCATGATATTTCTGCTTAGATCGTCTGCCAGAGTATTTTTCTTTCCTGGCAGGAATTGGGCTCGCAGGTGAACTTGATACGTTAGAGCTGTGTTCCACAAGGTCATGGCTTGCCTGCATAGGGGATAAGAATGAGTGCCCCCTTGCTTGTTTATGTACCACATTACTGTGGTGTTGTCTGTCTTTAGTAGTAATTGTCCTGGATGTAGAAGGTCCTTGAAAGCTGTTAGGGCATTTTGAACAGCCAACATCTCTTTTTGATTGATGTGAAGATGCATCTGGTCTGTGGTCCACTTGCCCTGAATGCATTTTCCTGCCATGTGTGCTCCCCAGGCGTAATCCAAAGCATCTGTTGTTAGAGTTTGCCTGGCTGTGGGTTGGGTAAAAGGCTGACCCTTGTTTAGGTGACATGCCTGTGCCCACCATCGAAACTCCTGTTGTAGGCAGGGAATCATTGGTATTACTGCTTCCAAACTGTGAGAGTGTTGAGTCCAAACACTTTTTAGGTACCACTGTAATTTCCTCATATGCAGTCTGGCATATGGTATTAGTAGTATGCAGGATGCCATGAATCCCAGGGCCTGCAGAATTTTTCTTGCAGGGAGATGGGACTTTCTTGCCAGTAATTGAAAATATTGAGTTAGTTGAACTTGTTTGTCTGGCGTGAGGTAAGCCATCTGGGCCGTTGTATTTAAGCTGGCACCCAGGAATATAATCTGTTGCGAGGGCACTAATTTTGACTTCTTTTCGTTTACTGTGTACCCTAGAGAAATTAGCAACCTTTTTACAAACGCCAGATGCTGTAGAAGAATGTCCTTTGTCTCTGCTTGAATGAGGCAGTAGTCCAGATATGGATATATTTGAAGTCCTTTTTGTCTGCAAAATGCAATTACTGGTGTCAGACACTTTGTGAAGACCTTGGGCGCAGTAGATAAGCCAAAGGGCAGTGCAGATTATTGGTAGTGCATTATACCAGCTTTGAATCTGAGGTATCTTCTGCAATTTTGTCTTATAGGGACATGCAGGTATGCCTCTTTGAGGTCCAGAGTAACAAGCCAAGCCTTCTTGCCCAGCATGGGTAGAAGCTGCTGTAATGTCAACATTTTAAATTTCGGAATATCCAGGTAAGTATTCAGAATTGAAAGGTCTAGTATGGGCCTCCAGGCCTTGTCCTTTCTGGGGACCAGGAAGAGTCTTGAGTAAAATCCTTGTCCTTGTTCCTGTTTTGGTACTTTTTGAATAGCTCTCATGTCCATGAGGGCTGAAATTTGTTGTTGTGCCTCTGCCCATTGATTTTGTGGCAGTTCTGGCATTCCTTTTAGCCTTGGTAGAGTATGAAAGTGGAATCTGTAACCTTGAGACACAATATTCAGGACCCATTTGTCTTGGGTGATTGTTTGCCAGTTTTGAGAAAAAAGTACTAGTTTTCCCCCTAAGGGGGCTTTCAAAAGGGACGTGCTTGGCGCATGAAGGGGAAAGTCATTGTGACTGTTTCCTGTATGGTTGAGACTTGTCCTCACCACCTTTTGGGGTTGAGGTGCCCCACTGTCGTTGTCTGTTTGAGCCTTGGGGTTGAGATCTGCCTCTTGGGCGTTTGTATCTGCCTCTCTGTGGCCTGTCTGACACTGGAAAGGACCAATTCTTTGTTGGCCAATTTCTGCTAAACCAAGGTGGCTGTACCTGTAAGAAATCCTTGACTGTTTGCATAGATTTAGCTTTATCCTCCATTTTCTTTAACACCTCTTCTGCCTTAAAACCAAACAAAGTATTATGCTGTAAAGGAGCATCCAATAATTTTGCCTTAACATGGTCAAGTAAACTTTGTTCTTTTAACCAAGCATGTCTTCGAATCACAGAACCTGTAACTGCAGCTCTACAAGAGGCCTCTAAAGAATCAAAACCACATTGCAGAGTATGTTTTCCCACCTGTTCAACTGCATGCAATAAATCCTGCATTTCTTTACAATCAGGAGCTTCTGTGCTTGCAAGCATTTTTTGTTTTAACTGAGCCATTAAATATTGTTGGTACTTAAGCATGTGAAACTGGCAATTTAAAGCTCTTACTGCTAAAGTTGCAGAAGTGTATACTTTCTTCCTCCATCTATCCAAAGCTCTGGAATCTCTGTCAGAGGGTACTGGATTTTTTGCAATGGAAGCCTTAACCCCTTTTTGACCCTGGGAAATAGTTTCTGGATCAGCAGAAGGGTTTTTGTAAAGAAACTTGTGAGAGTCAGGGACTCTATAATACCTATCTGGCTTGGCTGGACCAGGGGGCAAAGAGTCAGGAGATAAGCTGGATTCAGAGAACACATCATCCACAACATCTAGCACAGGCGGAATAGCCAGGGGCCTGTGTTGAGGCAATAAGAGGAAATCCCTGAGCCTTTTCTTGCATTCTGAGTAATCCTGGCTTTCCCAGTGGAAATGCTCCCTCATGGTATGTAACGTTTCCCCAAAAGAGTAATCCTCAGGAGGAGAGGCTGAAGGGATAGATTCTTCAGCATCAGAGTTCTCATAGGGGGTAGAGGGTATCCCTGGTCTGATGAGGAATCAGAGGAAATGGAAACCTGATCAGAGGAGTCATAGTCTGTATCCTGCCTAGGCCTTTTCGCAGGAGGGGGATGGGAACCCCTGATTAGAGTAATGAGGTTTTCGGCCATTTTAAGCATCTGTTTCTTAAGCATGGAGGACTGTCCAGGAAAATGCTGTACTTGTTTCTTTGTCTTTAATGGTACCTTTGTCTTGACTGTTGTTTTAATGGTAAGTTGTGAATGTCTGAAAACACCCTCAGAAGCCGATGCCTGCTCAGCGGCTCCGGACCCATCTGAGGGATTAGTTTCCGTAGGCCCCATACCTTGAGTTTCCAGAGGCCTAGATGTCTCCACGTGGGAGTCTGAGGCGGCCTGTGGCTCTGAGGTAGCGGGTGTCAGGGGCTGCGATAGCGCCTCACTGAAAACCGGCGAACCGGTGACTGGCCTAGAAGAGGTTTCTTCGTTGGTTTTGGACCTCGGATGCCTGTCTTTATCCTTGTCTTTGTGTTTTTTTGGTATTGAGGTCGTCGGCTGATCCGACGGCATCGTATAATTGAACCTTCGGCCAAAGTAGTGCAAAGCAAAATCAAAACGTCTTTTTATAGTGCGTTTGTTAAATCTAGCACAAAACCAACAACTAGTGACGTCGTGATCAGAGCCTAGGCATGGAATACAGTAAGAGTGGAAGTCCTTATGAGGTATTTGTTTCCCACAAGAAATACAATTATTAACTTTTTCTGACATCGGTCTGAGGCAAGAAAAAAGTTTCCCCAACGGGGTACTTAGCTTTATTGAAGACTTCGGATCTGAAATTCGACTTCGAAAATCTCAGGAGTCGGCCAACCGGCACTTGCGAACTGCTTCTGCTTCGGGCACCACGCAGCAAGAAAAACTGAGGAAAATGGCGTCGGATGCATCTTATATACCCCTGGCGCACTGACGTCAGGGAAGAAGCGACAGCAACCGACACCAGACCAAGACTTTGGAACTCAGGCCGAATGTGGGACTGCCTGATGGCAGGATACCCCAAATGTAATGACTGCAGCAGTGTAACACGATGAACATCCTCCTTTAAAGCAGATGTATCTTCTGCATGATTCCCTTATTGGGATATGCAGGTATGCCTCTTTTAAGTCTAGAGTTACTAACCAAGTATTCTTGCCTAGCATAGGCAGTAGCTGTTGTAAAATCAGCATTTTGAATTTTGGAATGTCCAGGAATGTGTTCAGAATTAATAAGTCCAGTATTGGGCACCATGAATTGTCTTTTCTGGGTACCAGGAAAAGTCTTGAATAAAAACCTTGTCCTTTTTCCTTTTCTGGTACCGGCTGAATAGCCCCTATATCCATGAGGGACAAGACTTGTTTCTGAGCCTCTGCCCACTGATTTTGTGGCAGATCCGGCCATCCATTTGGAAATGGCAAAGTATGGAAATGAAATCTGTACCCCTGGGATACTATGTTTAATACCCACTTATCCTGGGTAATTAAAGTACAGTTTTGTACCTACCATAAATGTAGATGTTCGAGTGTAAACACTGCTGCAGTCATTACACTTGGGTTATCTTGCCATCAGGCGGTTCCCCAGCTGGCCTGAGTTCCAAAGTCTTGGTCCAGCGTCGGTTGCTGTCGCCTCCTCCCTGATGTCAGTGCGACAGGGGTATATAAGATGCAGCCGACGCCATTTTCTTCAGTTTTTCTTGCCCCAGATGTTAGGTGCCCCCAAATAGGTAGGCAATTCAAATTGCTAGTAAAATATACAAAAGAAAAGCAAACAACCATTTTTAGTTACCAGCAAATACTCCCCATAGGTAGTAAAAGGAAAAAGACATAGGTACGTACCAGAAAGTAAGAGGGGAAGGAGGGAAGGTAACCTGGACTGCGGCAGTGTTTACACTCGAACATCTACATTTATGGTAGGTACAAAGCTGTACTATGTTCATCTTGTTACACTGCTGCAGTCATTACACTTGGGTGGAATCCCAAAGCTGAGGTAGGGAGGCTGGAGCTATAAGGCATTAGGGGTGGCTATAAGGCCCTGCAGCACAGCAGCGGCAAAGCCAGCTCTGGATTTGGAGTATAAAGGCAAATGGTAATGTTTGGTGAAGGTATGCACTGAACTCCATGTTGCTGCTTCTAAAATATCCTTGGTAGGTACTCCTTTGAGGTAGGCAGTTGAAGTGGCTGTTGCCCTGGTGGAGTGAGATCTAATGCTGCTAGGTACAGGTTTCCCATGGTGAGTGTAGCAGAAATGTATACAATGTCCTATCCATTTTGAAATAGTCTGTTTTGAAATGTTTTTTCCCTGTGCTCCTGCAGCATATGCTACCAATAATTGCTCAGATTTTCTGAAAGCTTTGGTTTTGTCCAAGTAGAAGCGTAACTGCCTGTGAATATCCAAAGAATGTAGTAGTCTCTCACCTTTGTTCTGTGGTTTAGGATAAAAAGTTGGCAAGTGAATAGTTTGGTTTAGAGCCACACTTGATACCACCTTTGGCATAAACGTAGGGTTAGTTCTTAAAGACACCCTGTCCTGGTGGAAGATGAGGAAAGGTTCTACTGCCATTAGTGCCTGTAATTCTGAAACTCTTCGTGCTGATGTTATTGCCAGTAGCAGAGCAGTTTTCCAAGAGATGTATTTTAATTCTGCTGTGTTAGCTGGCTCAAAAGGAGGTAAAGTTAGTTTTTCCAAAACAAAGTTGAGGTCCCAAGTTGCTGTAGGTGCTCTACGGGGCTGTCTTATATTTTTAGCCCCTCTGAGGTAATGTTTGAGCTAAAGATTAGAAAAAATTGGTGGATCCGTGTTGTAATGAGCAGAAATGGCTGAGGCATGGATCTTGATGGATGAGAAGGAGAGGCCCTTGTCCAGCATCTCAGTTAAGTATTGAAGTATCTGAGGGATGTTTGGGAAAAGAGGGTCAAGGCTGTGCGCTTGGTTCCAGGCACAGAATCTTTTCCATTTATCTAAGTAGGCTTTCCTGGTGCTAGGCCTTCTGGCCTCCAGAATGACATCCATAACAGCTCTGGAGAGAGGCATTGCTTGCTTGACTAAGGAATTTTCCATGCAGCTAGATTTAAGGTCTTTAGCTGGCTGTGAAGTATCTGATTGCTGTGCTGTGTTAGCAACTGTGGGATTTGAGGCAAAATCCATGGTGGTTCTTGTGCTAAGTTCTTTAAGATTGGGTACCAGTGCTGGCGTGGCCAGTCTGGTGCAATCAGGATCATCTTTGGCTCTTTTTGCCTGGCTTTTATGAGTACCTTTGGAAGAAGAGGTAAAGGAGGGGAAAGCGTATACTTGCAGGTTTTTCCAGCTGAATGAGACGGCATCCACTTTCCATGCTTGTGGATGGTTGCTCCTTGTGCAGAATTTCTGTAACTGGCTGTTCATTGGGGATGCAAACAGATCTATGTCCGGGCTCCACGTTTTTTTTTGATCATTCTGAATATTTGTGGGTTCAACTCCCATTCGTGGGGGTCCATGATGTTTCTGCTTAGGTCGTCTGCCAGTGTGTTTTTCTCTCCTGGCAGGAATTGTGCTTGCAGATGAACTTGGTAGTCTAGAGCTGTGTTCCACAAGGTCATGGCTTGTCTGCAGAGGGGGTAGGAGTGTGTGCCCCCTTGCTTGTTTATGTACCACATAATTGTGGTGTTGTCTGTCTTTAGTAGTAGTTTTCCTGGTTGCAGCAGATCCTTGGAAGCTATAATTGCATTTTGTACAGCTAGCATCTCTTTTTGATTGATGTGGAGATGTCTTTGCTTTGTGGGCCACTCGCCCTGAATACATTTTCCTGCCATGTGTGCTCCCCAGGCGTAATCCAATGCATCTGTTGTCAGTATTTGCCTGGCTGTGGGTTGAGTAAAAGGCTGTCCCTTGTTGAGGTGACAAGCTTGAGCCCACCATCGAAACTCCTGTTGAAGGCAAGGAATTAGTGGTATAACTGTTTCCAAATTTTGACAGTACTGAGACCATATACTCTTTAGGTACCATTGTAGTTTCCTCATATGCAGTCTGGCATATGGAATTAGTATTATGCAAGATGCCATGTAGCCCAAGGCCTGCAGAATTTTTCTTGCAGGGAGTTGGGTCTTTGTTGCCATCAAATTAAAGTATTGAGTCAGTTGTCCTTACTTGTCTGGCGTGAGATAAGCCATCTGTGCCGTTGTGTTCAAGCTGGCACCCAGGAATATTATCTGTTGTGAGGGCACTAGTTTTGATTTCTTTTCATTTAATAACTTTTTTACGTACGCCTGATGCTTTAGAAGAATGTCCTTGCTGTCTGCGTGAATCAGGCAGTCGTCCAGGTATGGATAAATTTGAATTCCTTTTTGCCTGCAAAATGCAATTACTGGTGCCAGGCACTTTGTAAAGACCCTGGGCGCAGTAGATAAGCCAAAGGGCAGTGCAGAGAATTGATAGTGCTTTGAACCAGCTAGAAATCTGAGGTATCTTCTGCAGCTTTGTCTCATAGGGACATGCAGGTATGCCTCCTTGAGGTCCAAAGTCACGAACCAAGCTTTCTTGCCCAGCATGGGAAGAAGCTGCTGTAGTGTTAACATTTTGAATTTTGGAACATCCAGGTAAGTGTTTAGAGAAGAAAGGTTCAGAATGGGTCTCCAGGCTTTGTCCTTTCTGGGAACCAAAAAGAGTCTTGAGTAAAATCCTTGTCCTTGCTCCTGTGGTGGTACCTATTGAATAGCTCTCATGTCCATGAGTGCTGTAATTTGTTTTTGAGCCTCTGCCCATTGATTTGGTGGCAGATTTGGCATTCCTTTTAACCTTGGCAGAGTGTGAAAGTGGAACCTGTAACCTTGAGATACAATGTTGAGAACCCATTTGTCTTTGGTGATGCAATGCCAATTGTGATAGAAAAGTGCCAGTTTTCCTCCTAAGGGTGCTGCCATGAGAGAGCTGTTTGGCAGCTGTAGTGGAAAGTCATTGAGGCTGCTTTTTATAAGGTTGAGGCCTGTCTTCCCCTTCTTTCTGGCCCGGTGTACCCCATTGTCGAGGCCTGTAAGGGCCTTGTGCCCGACCTCTACCTCTTGGATGTCTGTATCTGCCCCTTTGAGGTCTGTCTGTGACTGGAAAGGATCAATTCTTTGTTGGCCAATTTCTGCTAAAACGGGGAGGCTGAACCTGTAAGAAATCTTTCACCGTTTGCATAGATTTTGCCTTATCCTCCATTTTCTTTAATACCTCCTCTGCCTTAACTCCAAACAACACATCCCGCTGTAAAGGTGCATCCAACAATTTGGCCTTAACATGATCTGGTAACGTATGTTCTTTTAACCAAGCATGCCTTCTAATGACAGAGCCTGTAACTGCTGCTCTACAGGAGGCCTCTAAGGAATCAAACCTACACTGCAAAGTATGTTTTCCCACTTGTTCAGCTAAATGCAATAAATCCTGCATTTCTTTCAAATTAGGAGGATCTGAATCTGGAAGCATCTTTTGTTTCAACTGAGACATCAAAAATTGCTGATATTTTAGCATGTGAAACTGGAAATTCAAGGCTCTCGTTGCTAGAGTTGCAGACGTATATATATTCTTTCCCCATCTGTCTAATGCTCTGGAATCTCTGTCAGAGGGAACTGGGTTTTTTGCTGATGAGGCCTTAATCCCCTTGGGTCCCTGAGAAATAGTTTCAGGGTCAGCAACAGGGCTTTTGTACAGAAATTTGTGAGAGTCAGGGACTCTGTAATATCTATTGGGTTTAACTGGGGCTGGGGGTAAGGAGTCAGGGTTTAAGCTGGATTCAGTGTACACATCATCCACAATATCTAACACTGGCGGAATAGCAAGGGGTCTGTGTTGAGGCAATAAAAGGAAGTCTCTGAGCCTTTTCTTGGATTCTGAGTAATCCTGGCCTTCCCAATGGAAATGCTTCCTCATGGTATGTAAGGTCTCCCCAAAGGAGAAGTCCTCAGGCGGAGAGGCTGATGGAACTGATTCCTCAGCATCAGAATCCTCATAAGGCGGTAAAGAATATCCTAGGTCTGAGGATGAATCTGAGGAAATGGACACCTGGTCGGAAGATTCATAGTCTGCATCCTGTCTGGGCCTTTTATCAGGAGGGGGATGGGACCCCCTGATCAGGGTAATAAGGTCTTCGGCCATTTTTAGCATTTGTTTAGGCATGGGAGCCTGGAGAATGCTGTGTCTGTTTCTTTGTTTTTAATGGGGGCTTAGACTTAGCAGAGGGTTTAATGGTTAACTGGGTAGGTCTGAAAACACCCTCTGAAGCAGTGGATTGCTCAGCTACTTCGGTTCCCTCTGAAGGGTTAGTTTCGGTGAGCTGAAAACCTAGAGCGTCCGAAGGCCCAGCCAGCTCCACGTGGGAGTCGGAGGTAGTCTGTGTTTCTGTGGAAGCAGTCGTCAGGGGCTGCGTAGGTGCCTCGCTGAAAATCGGAGAACCGGCGACCGGCCTAGAAGAGGCCTCATCGTCAGTTTTGGGCCTCGGATGCCTGTCCTTGCGCTTTTTATGTAATCCGGTCATCGGAAGTTCTGACGGCATGGTGTAATTGAATTTTCTGCCAAAATAATGTCGGGCAAAATCAAACCGACGTTTAATAGTGCGCTTGTTAAACCTAGCACAAAACCGACAACCAGTGACGTCGTGGTCTGGGCCTAGGCATGGAATACAATAGGAGTGGAAATCCTTATGAGGTATTTGCTTCCCACAAGAAACACAGTTATTAACTTTTACTGACATCGGTCTGAGGCAAGAAAAAGTTTCCCCTATGGGGTACCTAGCTTTGCAGAAGACTTTGGTTCTGGATTCGGAATGAAAATCTCAGGAGTCGGCCGACCGGCACTTGCGGACTGCTTCTGCTTTGGGCACTGCGCGGCAAGAAAGACTGAAGAAAATGGCGTCGGCTGCATCTTATATACCCGTCGCTCTGACGTAAGGGAGGAGGCAACAGCAACCGACGCCGGACCAAGACTTTGGAACTCAGGCCAACTGGGGAACTGCCTGACGGCAGGATAACCCAAGTGTAATGACTGCAGCAGTGTAACACGATGAACATATGCCAGTTTTGATCATGAAGTGCTAGTTTCCCCCCCCAAGGGGGCTGCCAAAAGATAAGTGCTTAGTGATGGTAGAGGAAAGTCATTGAGACTGCTTACTGTAGGGTTGTGCTTTGTTTCCTCCAGATTTGGAGGTGGAGGCACCCCATTGCTTTGATCTGTAAGAACCCTGTTATTGATATCTGGAGCCTTTTGAGCACCTGGATTTGCCCTGATTGGCTCTGTTGGACACAGGAAAGGACCACTTTTTAGTAGGCCAGTGTCTACTGAACCTGGGTGGCTGCACTTGCAAGAAATCTTTTACAGTTTGCATAGATTTAGCTTTGTCTTCCATTTTCTTTAAAACATCTTCTGCCTTATTGCCAGAGTATCATGCTGCAAAGGGGCATCCAACAATTTAGCTTTAACATGATCAGGCAGATTTTGCTCCTTGAGCCAGGCATGCCTTCTAATCACAGATCCAGTAACGACGGCCCTAAAAGAGGCCTCCAAGGAATCAAAACCACATTGCAAAGTATGCTTTTCAACCTGTTCTGCTGAATGCAATAAATCCTGTAACTCTTTATTTTCCACACAATCAGAAATTAACACAATTTTCTGTTTCAGTAAGCCCATAACATGCTGTTGATATTTAAGCATATGAAACTGGCAGTTTAAAGCCCTGATTGCCAAGGTTACAAACATATAAACCTTCTTACCCCATCTATCCAGCGCCCTGGAGTCTCTATCAGAAGAGGTAGGATTTTTGGCTGTAGAAGCCTTTACACCCTTGGGACCCTGAGAGATAATCTCAGGATCAGAAGCAGGATTTTTGAAAAGAAATTTGTGGGAGTCAGGAACCCTGTAATATCAGTCTGGCTTACTAGGAGCCAGAGGCAGGGAATCAGGAGCCATGCTTGATTCCGAGAACACATCATCAACAATGTCTAATACAGGAGGTATTGCTAAAGGCCTATGCTGAGGAAGAAGAAGGAAATCTCTAAGCCTCTTTTTTGATTCAGAGAAGTCCTGACTCTCCCAGTGAAAATGGTCCCTTAAAGTATGCAAAGTCTCTCCAAAAGAGTAATCCTCAGGAGGAGATGCAGATGGGATGGATTCCTCTGCATCAGAATCCTCATAGGGAGGAATAGAAAATTCCTGATCAGAAGAGGAATCAGAAGAAATGGAAACCTAATCTGAAGATTCATAATCAGTGCCTTGCCTAGGCCTCTTAGCGGGGGGGGGGAGGTTTGGGAACCCCTGATCAAGGTAATTAAATCCTCAGCCATTTTGATCATCTGATTTTTAGGTATAGGGGCCTGAGCACGTGGCTCATGCTTCAGTTTTTTAGACATAGAAGTTGTTTTTGACCTTGTTTTTGTTGCTTGCGTCGGTTTAATATAAAAATGTTGAGGTCTGAAAACACCCTCAGAAGCCGGTGCCTGCTCAGCGGCTCTGGATCCATCTAAGGGAGAGACATCCATGGGTTCAATACTCTGAAAATCTCACGGCATACCGGACTCTGAATGGGTCCCAGTAGAGGCCTGCAACTCAAAAGTAGCAGGTATCAGGGGCTGCGAAAGCGTCTCACTGAGTACCGGTGAACCGGTGACTGGCTTAGGAGAAGCTTCATCATTGGTTTTGGACCTCGACAGTCTGTCTCTGTCTTTTTCTTTGCGTTTTTTGTGAACTCCAGTAGTCGGATTGCTAACCGATGACATTTCAGGATAGTTAAATCTTAAACCAAAATACTTAGAAGCAAAAATATACCAACGCTTAATAGTGCGTTGGTTAAATTTAGCACAAAACTGACAGCAAGGCACGTTGTAATCAGGGCCTAGGCAAGGAATACAGTACAAATGAAAATCCTTATGAGGTATTTGCTTCCCACAAGTAATGCAATTATTAACTTTTACTGACATCGGTAAGGAGCAAGAAAAAGTTTCCCCAACGGGGTACTTAGCTTTAGTTTGAAAACTTCGGTTCTGAAACTCGAATACGAAAATTTCAGGAGTTGGCCGATCGGCACTTGCGAACTGCTTCTGCTTCGGGCACTGTGAGGCAAGAAAGACTGAATAAAATGGCGTCAGCTGCATGTTTTATACCCCTGATGATCTGACGTCATGGAAGAGGAGACATCAACCGATACAGGACCCAAGACTTTGTTATTCAGGCCGACTGAGGGCAACCTGCCAGCAGATTACCCAAATGTAATGACTGCAACAGTGAAACACAAAGAACATCTTCTTTGATAAGGTCACCAAAGCAATGGATGACAGCAAAATGGTTCACATGCCTACCTTGATCTGGCCAAGGCATTTGACACAATACTCCACTTGGGCATTGTTGACAAACTCAATGGTTTAGATATAAACCCTTACGTCACCTGGTAGATTCACAGACAGGACCCAGGAAGTCAGAAATGGGGAGTCCACCTCTATAAAGAGGCCAGTCACAAGCAGAGTCCCTCAGGAATTGGTCCTGGGAATGATCCTCTTTGGCATTTAATCCTCTGAAATAAATTCAAATGTCTACGAGTAGGTCCTCTAGCTGACTAAATCTGCAGGGAATTCCAAATTAGGAGCAGTGACAGAATCCCCATTGACACTAATGTTCTCACAGAAGGGCTGACACAGACAAATAACTTGTGTCAGAGCCATGAACTAAACCTAAATGCCAAGAAATGCATAACAGTATCCTTCAGTAAGTCATCCACCCCTGGTAACTATCACATTGACAATACACCCCTAAAAATCAACTCAATAGTCAGGTACATAGGGCACACATAAGCAGAAGTCTAGCTTTTCACCATCACTTATCTACAGTAGTGAGGAAAACGTTCAGTGTTGTTCAACTTATAAACAAAGGTATGACATCTAGGTCCAAAGAGGTTATTGTTCCACTGTATTCTGCATTCATCAGACCTATCATTGAGTACAATGCCCCCTTTCATATGTACCTAACCAGGCACATCCAATAACTGTATCATCCATAGAGGTTCCGCTCTAAAAGAATAGTAAGTAACATGTCCTTTGCAAACTGCTTCAAAGCCCTATCCCTGTATTCTGCCTCCTACAGGTTGTTGAGGGGAGATCTAGGTCTGGCATACAAGGCATTGTCAGACCCCACCCTGATGGACCTCCTACATATCCACAAAACAAACAGCACTAGAATTACCTGTTCTAAACACTTAAACCTTTTCTGTGATATAAACAGGACCTGCTGGATAGACAGGTATGTATTCCCAGACACTACCTTTTCTCTGGAACAGGCACATCATCCATGTAAAACAGAGTTCTTACCTAACCCAATTCTAGTGCAACTTGGACAACTGGATGGGGAAAGTACAGTTGTGTACACTTACCATAAATGTAGATGTTCCGAGTGTGTTCACTGTTGCAGTCATCACCTGTGGATTATCCCTGCTCTGGTAGCCCTTGGTCAGCCCGAACACCAGAATCAATGTTTTTGCGCACCAGCTGCCATTGCCTGTATTCTGATGTCAGGCCATCAGTGCTATAAAGCAAGGCAGCCAAAGTCATTACATCATTTTTTTTGTCCTAACACATCAGAAGCACAAGGGAAAAGAAAGAAGTGGTCCTGGTGGCTAAAAGCCACCTAGGGAAGCTTATGTCCCACTAGGGGAAGAATTATGTTAAATGGGGGATGGAGAGAGGGAGGGAAACCAAGACTGCAACAGTGAATACACTCAAACATCTACATTTACGGTAAGTGTACACAACTGTACTATGTTCTTCAGTTTCACTGTTGCAGTCATCACCTGTGGGAGGATTCCCAAAGCTGTGGAAAGGGGTGAAATAATAGGGTGAGTCCTAGGTATGGGTTAGGAGGCCCTGCGGAATTGCAGAGGTAAACCCTGCCCTAGACTTAGAAAAGAGGAGTAGGTGGTAATGTTTTGTACAGGTATGGACAAAAGTCCAGGTGGCCCCTTCCAAGATGTCCCTGGTGGGTACTCCTCTGAGGAAGGCAGTGGAAGTGGAGGTTGACCTAGTGGAGTGGGTACGGATAGACTTAGGGATCGGTTTCCCATGTAGCCTGTAGCAAAAATAGATACAGTGTGAAATCCATTTGGAAATGGTTTGTTTGGAGATGGGCTTCCCCTCTGTCCCTGGGGAAAAGCTTACAAGTAGTTGGTCTGTTTTTCTGAATGGCTTAGTACAGTCCAGATAGTATCTGAGTTGCCTATGTATGCCTAGTGAGTGTAAGATTCTTTCTCTCTTGTTTTGAGGGTTGGGAAAGAATGTGGGAAGGTGTATGGCCTGGTTAAGGGTCACATCAGATACCACCTTCGGCATAAAGGAAGGGTTAGCTCAACAGCCATGAGAGCTTGAAGTTCCAGGACCCTTCTGGTTGATGTGATAGCTAGTAGGAAGGCAATCTTCCATGAGAGGTATTTCAATTATTTAGAAGCAGCAGGTTCGAAAGGAGGTAAGGTTAGTTTTTCTAACACATAATTCAGGTCCCAGGGTGGCATGGGAGGCCTTGTGGGAGGCCTGATATTAGAAGCCCCTCTGAGGAATTGTTGAATCAAAGGATGAGAGAAGAGGGGTGGGTTGAATCATAATGGGTTGAAATGGCTAAGGCATGAATTTTAATAGAGGAGAAAGAGAGGCCACTATTGAGCAACTCTGCAAGGTAATCCAGGATGAGAGGGATGGAAGGTTGGGAGGTACTGCTCCCCTTTGATTGTTTCCAGGAGCAGACTCTTTTCCATTTTCCTGAATATGATTTTCTTGTGCTGGGCCTTCTGGCCTCTGTGATGATGTCCATGACCTGTTTGCTTAACAGGGACTCCTTATTAGTTTTTAGTGTACAAGCCATGCTGAAACATTGAGAGTCTGTAGGTCTGGGTGCAGTACCTTCCCCCCTCCTGGTTTAAGAGGTCTGACATCAGGGGAAGCAGCTTTGGGGGCTGTAAGGTCAGGCTGTGTAACAGAGGATACCAATGCTGTCTGGGCCAGTCTGGAGCAATGAGGATGGCCCTTGGTCTCTCCTCTCTTATTTTGATCAGAACCTTGGGAATAAGGGGCAGAGGAGGGAATGCATACACAAAGAGGGAGTTCCAGGGGAAGGTCAAGGCATCCACCTTCCATGCTAAGAGGTGGAACCTCCCTGGTGCAGAATCTCTGCAGCTGTGGCTGAGGTGCGAGACAAAGAAATCCACTTCTGTGGTCCCCCACTCCTGAGTGATTTGCAGAAAGATTTCTCTGTGGAGCTGCCATTTGTGGGGGTTTAGTAAGTTTCTGCTTAGGTGGTCTGTCAGGGTGTTGTTGACCCCTGGTAGGTATTGGGCAATTAAATGTAGCCCCATGGAGGTGGCTGTAATCCAGAGAGACTCATGGCTAACCTGCACAGAGGGTAAGATTGGGTGCCCCCCTGCTTGTTGATGTACCATATCACTGTGGTGTCTGTTTTTATAAGGAGGATCCCTGGCCTGAGATGGGGCTGGAAGGAAGTCAGAACCTTTTGCACTGCCATCATTTCTTTCTGACTGATGTGCAAGTGAAGTTGCTGGGCATTCCAAAGGCCGTGGGTACACCTGCCTGCTAGGTGAGTACCCCAAGCAATGTCTGAGGTGTCGGTGGGGATGGTCTGACCGGAAGGGAGGAGGTCGAAGGGAAGACCCTTGTTCATGGCACAGGCCTCTGCCCATCAGAGAAATTCGGCCCTTGGGATCAGAGGGAATGTGGTCTCTAGGGGCTGAGAGTGCTGACATCAAAGGTTCTTTAAGTACCACTGAATTTTTCTCATGTGAAGCCTGGTGACAGGGATAAGAAGGATGCTAGATGCCATGTATCTTAGGGCTTACAGGAGTTTCCTTACAGTGAGGTGGCTTCTGGAAGCCAGCTGGGTGAAGTAGAGAGGCAGGAAGCTCTGTTTTTCTGGGGATAGGAAGGCCATTTGGGATGCAGTGTCTAGCACAGCTCCCAGGAAAATAATTTTCCTGGTGGGGTTTTGTTTCGATTTTTTCTTGTTGATGGTGAACCCTAGGGAAGTAAGGAGAGATTTGACAGAGAAGGTCCTGGAGCAACTTTTCTTTGCACTTAGACCTAATGTGGCAGTTGTCCAGGTAAGGGTAATTCTGTATATTTCCCTGTCTGCATAATGCTATAGCCAGGACCAAGCATTTGTTGAATACTCTGGGAGCAGTAGATAAGCCAAAAGGCAGTGCAGACAACTGAAAGTGTTGATAGCCTGCTCTAAAGTGCAGGAAGTTTCTGCACAATTCCCTGATGGGTATGTGGAGGTAGGCATCCTTTAGGTCTAGTGTCACAAGCCAGGCATTTTTTTGTTAGCATAGGCAGGAGCTGCTGCAAAGTAAGCATTTTGAATTTGGGGACCACCAAGGAGGTGTTCAGTTTGGATAGATCCAGGATGGAGCGCCAAGTGCCCTCTTTTCTGGGAACAAGGAATAGTCTGGAGTAAAACCCTTTTCCTGTTTGATTTGGAGGGACAGGTTCTACTGCCCCCTAGGATATTAGAGTTTGGACCTGTTTCATTGCCTCTTCCCACTTGTTTGGGGGAAGGTCTGAGTACCCTCTTAGTATTGGGAGTTCACTGAAAGAGAATCTATATCCCTGAGAAATTATTTTTAAGACCCACTGGTCCTTGGTTATAGAAACCCAACTGTCTTTGAAGAGGGTGAGCCTACCTCCTAGTTTTTGAGGGTCTATATTAGATCAGCGAATGCTTAAAAAAGCAAACGCTGATCGATCGAACTTATGTAAGCGAAAGCTTAAAATATCGAAGCAACAGAAACCCGAATTTTTTCCTAGGGAAATAATTTGGTTGTCCGTTTCTGTTGCTTTGGTATTTTCAGTGCTGTGGTGGAAAATTACGGGTTGGGTTCAGGTAAGTGTGCGATTGTGTGGATGTGAGTGTTAGGGCGAGTTAGGGTTAGGGCACGGGTTAGGTATGTGTGCGATTGTGTGGACATGAGGGTTAGGGCGGGTTAGGTGAGTTAGGATTAGGCAGCGGGTGAGGTGAGTGTGCGATAGTGAAGGACCTTAGGGTTAGGGTTTGGGTTAAGGTAAGTGGATAGTTAGTGGTGTGTGTATAGTTTAGTGTAGGGTTAGGTGTCAGATTTTAGGTGTATGTGTGTGGATTGCTGTTTATTTGGTGTGCTTGTGTTGTGTGTATGTGTTTTGGATCAGCGATTTTTTTCCCTAGGAAAAAAATCACTGTTCTGACAGTTCGAGATTGTAAGCTTTCACTTACATAAGTTCGATCAATCAGTGTTCGCTTTTTTAAGCGTTCACTGATCTAATATAGAGCCATTTTTGATGAGTGAAGGGAGGGCAGGGGGGGGGGGTTATTGTGAGTGCTTGCCATAAAAGCTTGGCTTAGAACTCCCTGCCTTACCGACGGAAGTGGTCCATTGTTTGCTTCTTTGCTGGCCCTGGGATAGGGGCCTGGTTGGCCTGTCCCTGCAGGGCTTACCTTGGCCCTGTGTGGTGGGTGCAGGGAAAGCCCAGTGGTTAGAGGGATAGTTCCTGCTGAATCTGGGAGGTTGAACTTGAAAGAAATCTTTAACTGTTTGCATAGGTTTTGCTTTGTCTTCCATCTTTTTAAGCACTTCTTCTGCTTGTTCCCCAAACAGGCGCTCCTTGTCTAGGGGTGCATCAATAAGTTTAGACTTGACATGATAAGGGAGAGGTTGTTCCTTCAGCCATGCATATCTCCTAATAACAGTTCCTGTCACTGCTGCCCTGCTAGAGGCTTCTAGGGCATCATATCCACAATGTAATGAGTGCTTGGCCACTTGACAAGCAGAGTGTAGTAATTCTGCCAGCTCCTTTCAGTTGGCACAGTCAGGAGAGGAAGCAATCTCCTGTTTTAATTGTTCCAAAGTGTGTTGTTGATATTTTAACATATGGAACTGACAATTGAGTGCTCTATTAGCTAAGGTTGCAGAGGTGTATACTTTCTTACCCCATCTGTCCAGAGCTCTGGAGTCTTTGTCAGAAGGAAGAGGATTCTTGGCAGAACTAGCCTTAGTTCCTCTGGGTCCCTGTGTAATGACTTCAAGGTCTGCAGCAGGATTCCTATACAGGTATTTGTGAGAATCCGGTACTCTGTAGTACCTGTCAGGTTTACTTGGAGCAGGAGGCAGGGCATCAGGGGCTAAGCTGGATTCATGGAAAACATCATCCACCACCTCCAAAATAGGTGGGATGACCAGGGGTCTGTGCTGGCGCAGGTCCAGAAACTCTCCAAGTCTTTTCTTAGACTGGGGGAAGTATTGAGACTCCTATTGGAAATGTTCCCTAAGAGAATAAAGGGTTTCCCCAAAAGAGAGGTCCTCTGGATGGGAGGCAAAAGGAATGGACTCCTCTGCCTCTGAATCCTCATAAACAGTTAAGGGATGTTGTTCCTCTTCAAAAGCAGAATAATCAGATTCCCCAGACACTTGGTCTGTCATAATTTCTGGAAAAGGATGCCTTTTCCTTTTAGGAGTGGGGGCCTGAGTACCTCGGATAAGGGAGATGAGATCCTCCGCCATTTTAAGTATTTGAGCTTGGGGTGGGGGAGCAGTAGCAAGATGGTGGCTAGAAGCAGATTTCCTAGGAGTGGCCTGGCTTCTAGGCCGGACAGAATCCGTCAGTCTCTGAGAAGCGGTAATTGGATACGAAGATGTCGACAAAAAATTATGTCAAGATTTGGTAGTGCAAAAGGCCTCCTTGGAAGCCGGTGCCTGCGTCGCGGCTCCGGATCCAACCGAGGCAGATACAGCCAAAGGCTCGGAAGAAGAAGTAGATTTCTGCAGCATACCAGACTCCAAAAGGGTCTCGGCAGAGGGCTGTGTAGATAATGAGTCAGGCATAAGGGGCTGCAAAAGCACCTCACTGAATTCTGGAGAACTGACGACTTGCTTAGCTGTAACATCGTTGGAAGGCTTTGCCTTGTGTGGCCTGTCTCTATCTTTATCCCTCTATGTTTTTTCAGAATAGCCACAGATTGCTGGCTGACGCCATACTGGGATTCGAAGACGGAACACGAAAATAATTGTCTACAAAAAGAGCTCTTCGGCGAATGGTTCTCATATTAAAGAGGGCACAGAAAGTGCGGTTGTGTACACTTACCACAAATGTAGATGTTTGAGTGTATTCACTGTTGCAGTCATCACATTTGGGTTATCTGATTGCAGTAGCCCCTCAGTCAGCCTGATTAACAAAGTCTTGGGTCCTGCGTCGGTTGCTCTCTCTTCTTCCGTGATGTCAGGTCGTCAGGGGGTATAAAACATGCAGCCGATGCCATTACATCAGTTTTTCTTGCCCCAGATGTCAGGTGCCCCCCTAATGGGATGCAACTAAATATATATAAATATACAAGGATATACCTCCAACAAAAAAGCAAATACACCAAAAAGCTTTTAAGCATAGTAAAGGAAAGTAGAGGTACAGCCAAAAGAAGTTAGGGGGCTGGAGGGAGGGTAACCAGGACTACAACAGCGAATACACTCGAACATCTACATTTATGGTAAGTGTACACAACTGTACTATGTTCTTCGTATTTCGCTGTTGCAGTCATCACATTTGGGTAGATTCCCAAAGCTAAGGCTGGGAGGAGGAATTTTAGATAGCATTAGGACCAGCTAGAAGGCCCTGCAAGACTGCAGTGGCAAAGCCAGCTCTGGATTTAGAGAAAATTGGCAAATGATAATGCTTGGTGAAAGTATGTACAGAACTCCAGGTAGCAGCTTCTAGGATGTCCCTGGTAGGGACGCCTCTGAAAAAGGCTGTAGAGGTAGATGCAGCCCTAGTTGAGTGGAGTCTGATCCCCTGTGGTATAGGTTTTCCACGGTGTTTATAGCAGAAATGAATGCAATGGCCTATCCATTTAGAAATGGTTTGCTTTGAAATAGCCTTCCCCTCTGCCCCTGCAGCAAATGCCACCAGCAGTTGTTCAGTTTTCCTTTGAGGTTTAGTCCTGTCCAAGTAGAATCTAAGTTGTCTGTGCACATCTAAGGAGTGCAGTATCCATTCCCCTTCGTTCTGTGGATTAGGAAAGAAAGTTGACAAATGAATGGACTGATTAAAAGCCACACTGGATACCACCTTGGGCATGAAAGATGGATTGGTTCTGAGGGACACCCTGTCCGCATGAAAAATGATGAAAGGCTCCACTGCCATAAGGGCCTGTAATTCAGATACCCTTCTTGCTGAAGTGATAGCTAAAAGGAAAGCTGTTTTCCAAGAAAGAAATTTTAAATCTGCAGTAGCAGCTGGCTCGAAAGGAGGAAGGGTGAGTTTCTCCAAGACAAAGTTAAGGTCCTAGGCTGGGGTTGGAGCTCTCCTGTGTGGTCTTAAATTTTTGGCCCCCCTGAGGAACTGCTTGAGCAGTGGATGAGAGTAGAGGGGAGGTTCTGTGTTATAATGAGCTGAAATGGCTGAGGTGTGAATTTTGATGGAGGAAAAAGACAGGCCCTTGTGAAGCATCTCAGTTAAGTATTGTAAAATCTGAGGTAAATTGGGCGCTGCTGTGCTCATCCCTTGAGACTGGTTCCAGGCACAGAATCTTTTCCATTTTTCAGCATAAGATTTTCTAGTACTAGGCCTCCTTGCCTCTAAAATGATATCCATCACTGGTTTACTGAGGGATGGTACAGGAGAGATTAGATAATTAGCTAGGCTGCTAGGTTCAGTGTTTGAAGCTGAGGGTGCAGAATCTGATTTTCCTGCTGAGATAACAGGGAAGGAGTCTGAGGCAGGTGCCATGGGGCCAACCGTGACACACTACACAAGAGGGGGTACCAGTGTTGGCGTGGACAGTCTGGTGCAATCAAAATCATCCTTGGTTTGTCCTGTTTGATCTTTAGTAATACTTTGGAGATCAGAGGCAGAGGAGGGGAAGGCATAAACTGACAGGCTTTTCCAGCTGAAGGACAGAGCATCCACTTTCCAAGCTTGTTTGTGGGGAGTCCTTGTGCAAAATTTGTCCAGTTGATAGTTCTGGGGGGAGGCAAACAGGTCTATCTCTGGGCTCCTCCATTTCTTGTCAACATGTTGAAAAATCCTTGGTTCCAATTTCCACTCGTGTGGGTCCATGAGGTTTCTGCTTAGTCCGTCTGCCAATGTATTTAATTTCCCTGGTAGGAATTGAGCTTGTAGATGCACTTGGTAGCTCAAGGCTGTGTTCCACAATGCCATGGCTAGTCTGCAGAGGGGGTAAGAATGTGTACCCCCCCCGCTTGTTTATGTACCACATAACAGTGGTTTTGTCCGTCTTTACCATTAGTTGTCCTTGAAGAATGTGGTCCTTGAAGGCTGTCAGAGCATTCTGTACAGCTAACACTTCTTTCTGGTTGATATGCAGGTGCATTTGACTTGGGTTCCATTTGCCCTGAATGCACTTCCCTGCCAGGTGAGCCCCCCCATGCATAATCTGATGCGTCTGTTGTTAGGGTTTGGGAGGCAAGGGGTAGTGTGAATGGTAGTTCTTTGTTTTGGTAGCAGGTCTCTGCCCACCAAAGGAACTCTAGGCATAGACAAGGTATGATAGGAATCATTGCTTCTAGATCCTGAGAATGTTGACACCATAGGGTCTTTAGATACCATTGTAGTTTACTCATATGGAGTCTTTCATATGGAATTAGAAGAATGCAGGAGGCCATGAATCCAGCCACTTGGGATGCACAAGCCAGTGCATTTCTTTGTACTGGTCCCAAGTCCGGATAAATGGGGAGGGTTGCGTCAGGAAGGGCATCTGGCATAAAACCTCTGCCAAATGACTTAAGCAGAGAACATTTCATATTTCCATACCAGATCAGTCAAGGCCCGGGTTAACAATGACCGCCACCAGTATTGTTAGCCAACAGGGTGCTGGTGGAAATTGGGCTACTGTTGGCCGAAGGAGAAGAGGAGGGGGAAGGCATGCCTGAAGGCAGGAAGAGAGGAGGAAGGGTAGGAGTGTAGTAGTGAGGGTAGGAACTTTGAATGTTGGCAGTATGACTGGTATAGGGAGAGAGCTAGCTGATATGATGGAGAGAAGGAAGGTTGATATATTGTGCATGCAAGAGACCAGATGGATGGGAAGTAAGGCCAGGTGTATAGGAGGCAGGTTCAAATTGTTCTATCACGGTGTGGATGGCAGGAGAAATGGGGTAGGGGTTATCCTAAAGGAACAGTATGCCAAGAGTGTTTTGGAGGTGAAGAGAGTGTCTGATAGAGTGATGTTTATGAAGCTTGAAATTGATGGTGTAATGATGAATGTTGTTAGTGCATATGCTCCACAAGTTGGGTGTGGGATGGACGAGAAAGAAAAATTTTGGAGTGAGTTGGATGAAGTGGTGGTGAGTGTATCCAAGGGTGAGAGACTAGTGATTGGAGCGGACTTCAATGGGCATGTTGGTGAAGTGAACAGAGAGAATGAGGAAGTGATGGGTAGGTGTGGTGTTAAAGAGAGGAATGCAGAAGGTCAGATGATTGTGGATTTTGCAAAAAGGACGGACATGGCTGTGGTGAATACATATTTTAAGAAGAGGAAGGAGTATAGGGTGACGTACAAGAGTGGAGGAAGCTGCACACAGGTGGATTACATCCTATGTAAGAGGGCCAATCTGAAGGAGATTGGAGACTGTAAAGTGATGACAGGGGAAAGTGTAGTTAAGCAGCATAGAATGGTGGTCTGTAGAATGACGTTGGTGATCCAGAAAAGGAGGAGGAGTGTGAAAGCAGTACCAAGGATTAAATGGTGGAAGTTAAAAAAGAGTGATTGTGAAGTGGAGTTCAGGGAAGAGTTGCGACAGGCACTGGGAGGCAGTGAAGAGTTACCGAATAGCTGGGTAACTACAGCAGAGCTAGTAAGGGAGACTGCTAGAAAGGTGCTTGGTGTGACAACTGGACAGAGGAAGGAGGACTAGGAGACCTGGTAGTGGAATGAGGAAGTACAGGAGAGTATACAGAGGAAGAGGCTGCCGAAGAAGAAGTGGGATTGTCAAAGAGATGAAGAAAGTAGACATGAGTATAAGGAGATGAGGCACATGGTAAAGAGAGAGGTGGCTAAGGATAAGGCATATGGAGAGTTGTATGAGAGATTGGACACTAAAGAGGGAGTAAAGAACCTGTACCAATTGGCTAGTTAGAGAGACAGAGCTCGGAAAGATGTGCAGCAGGTAAGGGTGATAAAGGATAGTGAGGGAAACGTACTCACAAGTGAAGAGAGTGTGTTGAGTAGATGGAAAGAGTACTTTGAAGGGCTGATGAATGAAGAGAATGAGAGCGAGAGAAGGTTGGATGATGTGGGCA
This sequence comes from Protopterus annectens, assembly GCF_019279795.1. Classification (NCBI taxonomy): domain Eukaryota; kingdom Metazoa; phylum Chordata; order Ceratodontiformes; family Protopteridae; genus Protopterus; species Protopterus annectens. The sequence continues at coordinate 739,987,412 of NC_056739.1, forward strand.
TAGTGAATCAGGAAGTGATACAGATTACCAAGGAGGAAGTAAGGACAGCTATGAAGAGGATGAAGAATGGAAAGGCTGTTGACGGAGATGACATACCTGTGGAAGCATGGAGGTGCTTAGGAGAAATGGCAGTGGAATATTTAACCAGATCATTTAATTAAATTTTGGAACATCAGAGGATGCCTGAGGAGTGGAGAAAAAGTGTTTTGGTACCTATCTTTAAGAATAAGGGTGATGTGCAGAGCTGCAGTAACTACAGAAGGATAAAACTGATCAGTCACAGCTTGAAGTTATGAGAAAGAGTAGTGGAAGCTAGGTTAAGAAGGGAGGTAATGATTAGTGATCAGCAGTACAGTTTCATGGCAGGTAAGAGCACTACAGATGCAATGTTTGCTCTGACAGCGTTGTTTGAGAAATACAGAGAAGGTCAGTAGGAGTTGCACTGTGTCTTTGTGGACTTAGAGAAAGCATATGACAGGGTGCCTAGAGAAGAGTTGTGGTATTGTATGAGGAAGTCGGGAGTGGCAGAGAAGTATGCAAGAGTGGTACAGGATACGTACAAGAGTAATGTGACATTGGTGAGGACTGCGGTGGGAGTGACAGATACGTTTAAGGTGGAGGTGGGATTACATCAAGGATCAGCTCTGAGCCCTTTCTTATTTGCAGTGGTGTTGGACAGGTTGACAGATGAGATCAGACAGTAGGCCCCATGAACTATGATGTTTGCAGATGACATTGTGATATGTAGTGAGAGTAGGGACCAGGTTGAGGAGACCCTGGAGAGGTGAAGATATGCTTTAGAGAGGAGAGGAATGAAGGTCAGCAGGGCTAAAACAGAATATATGTGTGTAAATGAGACGGAGGGTAGAGGAATGGTGAGGATGCAAGGAGTAGAGTTGGTAAAGGTAGTTGAGTTTAAGTACTTGGGATCAACAGTTCAGAGTAATGGTGAGTGTGGAAGAGAGGTGAAGAAGAGAGTACAGGCAGGGTGGAATGGGTGGAGAAGAGTGTCAGGAGTGATTTGCGACAGACGAGTACCAGTAAGAGTGAAAGGGAAGGTCTACAAGAGGGTAGTGAGACCAGCTATGTTACATGGGTTGGAGGCGGTGGCATTGACAAAAAGGCAGGAGTCAGAACTGGATGTGGCAGAGTTAAAGATGTTAAGATTTGCATTGGGTGTGACTAGGATGGACAGGATTAGGAATCAGTATATTAGAGGGTCAGCTCAGGTTGGACAGTTTGGAGACAAAGCAAGAGAGGCAAGATTGTGTTGGTTTGGACATGTGCTGAGGAGGGATGCTGGGTAAATTGGGAAAAGGATGCTAAGGATGGAGCTGCCAGGTAAGAGGAAAAGAGGAAGGCCTAAGATGAGGTTTATGGATGTGGTGAGAGAGGACATGCAGGTGGTTGGTGTGAAAGAGCATGATGCAGAGGACAGGAAGAAATGGAAACAGATGATCCACTGTGGTGACCCCTAATGGGAACAGCCAAAAGAATTTGAAGGAGGCCATGAACCCCAAGGCTTGCAGTATTTGCCTTGCAGATAGCAGGGTTTTTGTGGCCACTTGTTTGAAGTAGGCTGTCAAATGAATTTGTTTCTCTGGCGTGAGGAAAGCCATCTGGGAAGTTGTATTCAAGCTTGCTCCCAGGAATATAATTTGTTGACAGGGTACCAGGTGTGATTTCTTTTCGTTTATGGTGTACCCCAGACAAGTTAGCACCCTTTGTACAAAGGCCAGATGATTCAAAAGTATGTCCTGGCTTTCTGCCTGAATTAGACAATCATCCAGGTATGGGTATATTTGAATATTTCTTTGCTTGCAAAATGGAATACCTGGAGTTAGGCACTTTGTGAATACCCTGGGCGCAGTAGATAAGCCAAAGGGCAGTGCAGAGAGCTGATAGTGCGTGTAGCCTGCTTTGAAGTGTAGGTATCTTCTGCAAGATTCCCTGATTGGGATGTGCAGGTATGCTTCTTTTAAATCTAGTGTTGCCAATCAGGCATCTTTGCCTAGCATAGAAAGCAACTGGTGAAGAGTCAGCATCTTGAATTTTGGAATTACCAAAAAGTTGTTTAGAGTAGACAGGTCCAGGATAGGACACCATGAATTGTCTTTTCTGGGTACCAGGAAAAGTCTAGAGTAGAAACCTTGTCCCTTTTACTCTTCTGGTACCAACTGAATAGCCCCCATGTTTAAGAGAGAGAGAGAGTACTTGATTTTGGGCCTCTGCCCACAGATTTGGGGGTATATCTGGCCACCCACTTGGTGTAGGCAACGTGTGGAAGTGAAATCTGTATCCCTGGGACACTATATTTAAAACCTATTTGTCCTGGGTAATGAGTTCCCAGTTCTTTGCATTTAGAGCAATCTTTCCCCCAAAGGGGCAGTCAGTTGATAAGTGATTGGGAGTTTTAAAAAGACGTCATTGACACAGTTTACCATAGGGGGAGCTTTATTACTGCCAGATTTGGAAGTAGAGGCCCCCCACTGCTTAGTCCTGTGTGTACCCGGGACTGCAGCCTGGGAACTCGGCTGGATATGGGTTTGGACTGAGAAGGTCTGGCAGAGGCAAGAAAGGACCAATTCTTGGAAGGCCAATGCCTACTAAACCTTGGAGGTTGTACTTGTAAAAAAATCTTTAACAGTTTGCATAGATTTAGCTTTTTCTTCCATCTTTTTAAGAACTTCTTCTGCCTTATTGCCAAACAGGTAGTCCTGGTTTAAGGGAGCAACCAATAATTTTGCTTTAACATAATCAGGTAGGGATTGCTTCTTAAGCCAAGCATGCCTTCTAAGTACAGACCCAGTTACAGCAGCCCTGCAGGAGGCCTCTAGAGAATCAAAACCACATTGCAAAGTATGTTTTCCAACTTGTTCAGCTGAATGCAGTAAATCCTGTAAATCCTTATTTTCAGCACAATCAGGAATCAACATCTTTTTCTGTTTAAGCAATCCAATAATATGCTGCTGATACTTTAACATATGAAACTGGCAGTTTAAGGCCCTAATGGCCAGAGTTGCAGAAGTGTATACCTTCTTACCCCATCTATCTAGCTCCCTGGAGTCTCTATTAGAGGGGGTAGGATTTTTGGCAGTAGTAGCTTAAATGCCCTTGTGCCCCTGTGAAATAGTCTCAGGATCCACAGTAGGATTTTTAAAAAGGAACTTGTGAGAGTCAGGGACTCTGTAATATCTATCAGGTTTTCTGGGAGCAGGAGGTAAAGAGTCAGGGGCCAAGCTAGATACTGCAAATGCATCATCAACTATGTCTAGTACAGGAGGTATGGCTAAAGGCCTGTGCTGGGGCAGGAGTAAAAAATCCCTAAGCCTCTTTTTAGAATCAGAAATCCTGACACTCCCAACGAAAATGCTCCCTGAGAGTATGCAAGGTTTCACCAAAAGAGAAATCCTCGGGGGGGGGCAGACGGAATACAGTCCTCAGCATCAGAATCCTCATAGGTAGATAAGGGTAAATCCTGGTCATCAGAGGAAACAGAAAATTCAGAATCCTGGTCAGAAGTATCATAAACAAACTCAGTCCTAGGTCTCTTAGAGAGGGAAGGCTGGCTTCCCCTGATTAAAGTAATAAGGTCTTCAGCCATTCTTATAATTTGTTTTTTAGGCATAGAGGCCTGACCAAGTGGTCTGAGCATCAGTTTTCTAGGCATGGTTCGAGATTTAGGCCTTGAAGAAGATGGCGTCGGTTTAATCCACAAGTCAGTAGGCCTGAATACACCCTCAGAAGCCGGTGCCTGCACAGTGGCTCCAGACCCATCCAAGGTAGAGACATCTGCAGGTTCCACAGTTGAAGCATCTTGTGGCATACCAGACTCAGAATGGGTCTCAGTAGAGGCCTGCGAATCAGAAGTAGCAGATATCAGGGGCTCCGAAAGAGCCTCACTGAGTACCGGTGAACTGGCGACTGGCTTAGTAGATGCGTTGTCGGCAGTTTTGGACCTAGGCGGCCTGTCTCTGTCTTTATCTTTACATTTTTTTGGAAAATCGGTAGTCGGATGGCTGACCGAAGACATATCAGGATAACTGAACCGAGCACCAAAATATTTAGAAGCGTAAATATACCGATGACAGATAGTTTGTGGTTTAAATAAGGCATAAAACCGACAGCAAGGTACGTCGTGGTCAGGGCCTAGGCAAGGAATACAGTACGAATTAAAATCTTTATGAGGTATTTGCTTTCCACAAGTAATGCAATTATTTACTTTTACTGACATTGGTTAAGAGCAAGAAAAAGTTTCCCCAACGGGGTACTCAGCTTTTAGTTGAAGATTTTGGTTCTGAAACTCGAAAACGAAAATTTCAGGAGTCAGCCGACCGGCACTTGCGACCTGCTTCTGCTTCAGGCACCGCATGGCAAGAAAGACTGATGTAAAGGCGTCAGCTGCATGTTTTATACCCCTGACAACCTGATGTCATGGAAGAAGAGACAGCAACCAATGCAGGACCCAAGACTTTATTAATCAGGCCAACTGGGGGCTTCTGCAAGCAGATAGCCTAAATGTGATGACTGCAACAGTGAAATCCGAAGAGCATCCAACAACGAGGGACGTCATGGTCTGGGCCTAAACAAGTGATGCAGTAAGAATGAAAGTCTCAGTGTGGGATCTGCTTTCCACAGGCGAGATAGTTGTTAACTTTTTTGGACATCGGTTAGAGCAAGGAAAAAAAGGTCAAAAAGGCAATAAATGGCTCCTTGTTGCAGTCCAGTGATTTATTAAGTGCTTTTCATCAGAACAATATTGCAACTTCCTCAGATAATCTAACAAACAATACATCAAAGAAAGAAGAAAGAAGAAAAAGGGTCCCCAATGGGGTACTTATCTTTAGATGTTTTCTGCTGAAATTTAACTTCTGGTAGCGACCGAACGGCACTTGTGCAAACTGCTTCTGCTATGGGCTCCAGGGCAAGAAAGACTGATGTAATGACACCGGCTGCCTTGCTTTAAAGCACTGATGACCTGACGTCAGACTACAAGCGATGGCAGCCGGCGCACAAAAACATTGACTTTGGTATTCAGGCTGACCGAGGGCTACCACAGCAGGGATAACCCACAGGTGATGACTGCAACAGTGAAACACGAAGAACATCAGGAAAGTCATCCCTGGTTTGGCACCTATATCACTAAAGGACACAGGGAATCTGTAAATAGTTTATCTCCCAGGCCCCTGCTTGTAAATGTTTCATCTCCCAAGCCCATGCTTACACTTATGAAGGGTACAAGAACTTGTCAGATACTTGGGATGCATTCCTAGGCTTAATAAGGCACTAGTGGTTGTTAGCCTTGTACATACCTATACAATCTAATTAAAGAACCTAAATGAAATCGTTCAAAGGTGCTGTTGGTAATACAGAGGTAAGAAAACATCAAAATCCACAGAAAAGGGAAAACTGCAAAGGTTATGAAGTGTTAAGTAAAAAAAGCATTTGAAAGCATTCTGTTATTTAATATTACAGCAGCTCCCCTACAAATGAGAGTTCAGTAAGTAGAAAAAAAGGTGCAGGTACACACAAAACATGCATACAAACATACAAACGGCCATGCATGCATCCTCACCCGAGCACACAAGCACTCACTCAACTTCAGTGCAGCTTTCATGCTTTTTGTAAAATGTTGTTTACCTTTGAAGCTTTTGTCACAATGTCGCGCCCAGTAGCTAGACCTTGCATGAATGCACGAGTGGCTATAAAGGCTCGGGTTACCTGGAAAAAATGCAAGTCATATTACTGGGCATGTACCATTACACAACAACATTTAAGTTATTTTGTTAGCCAAAGGTTTTAGGCCTTCCCACAGATGTACCCCCCACTTAGACCCCCCCAAAGGAAACTTAGGACATTTAATATAATGTTGTGACTTACAATGCTGCTTCTTTGGTAACCACTTTACAGAGTCAGTGCTTAACCTTTCATTCAGATAAATGATGGACTCTGAGCACTTGCCCTACCTCTACAAGTAGAGCAAAAAACTGTGGTCAAGTTACTCCAATCTGTGTAACAAACATCTGAGGAAGGGAATATGAGAACATATTCTTTGTAAGGAATGTAAGGAAGATGTCTTAGAGCTGTCAGCAAGAGAAACTCCAGGATGAGGAAGGGACAGTAAATCACAAACTATGCAAATATGAAAGGGATTCCAAAATATAAAGGAGTACTGATGGTGATCAGGTTAACATATTAAAGAAAAAAATTACAGATGTGAGAATCCTTGCCATATCATTTAATCTTCAAGAGGGTCCTCTGCTGTGGGGATAATACCTGAAAATTCAGCTCCTTGCTCTCATATATGCTGCTTCTAATTTTTCACTAAGGCTGATACTCCATAAAAGCACACATCATAATCGTTCCTAGATTTAAAGGGTGTAGTCATCCTGCAGTTTCCAGTTCTGACACCTTTTGAATCATGTACTAACTGGAAAGGAAGCACACAACCACAACATTACTAAATAATACTCTGGAATCTATTTACTAGTCAAAGAAAAGGGAGTTAGCATCAAAAGAAGGACGCCACTAAACAAAGATGGATTCAGAGCTGGAAAAATACATCTCATGCAGATGGCCTCTTTTTGAAGACGAAGCTTCCTATAAAAAAACAATTATGGATTTTTTACAGATTAAAGCCTGAATAATCTGATGCAAACTTCAAAACCACAAAGAAGAAAACAAAAGCCTTTGAGAACACAAAATTCAGGTGTACTGAACTTATTTAATTTGTAGTCATTCAACAGAACCAACTCAGAAAGAACAAAACAGTTCAGCAATCTATATGGGGACATTCTTTCATTTTGCCATGTAGATAAAACTGGTTGAAAGTTTCCTTGACTATCAAAGACCTCAGAGATCCAGATATCAAAAGACTTGTAGCAATAAAGAGATAATCAGAATGGCCATGTCCAAAAGCAGGAGGGTACTTGTTCCACTGACGTGCCCCCTCCAACTTCATAAGAACTAGATCCTCAACAATCAAAGTTCAAAAGAAGGGTCTCCTGTGTGACTAGACTGAAATAAGAATATAACTAGTCATTTCTCCATGCTGATTTTGGCCATAAAGTGAAATAAATTTGGAGAGAAAGGGAAAGATCAGGCAGTCTGTCCCTTCCATTCCAGGAAGATTGGCCCAATGTCCACCTTGTCTTGCAGAATGTAATAATGTTATGGAAAATTACATAGCAAATGAGTCCATGTCTAGCCAACTTCACTGCTAAAAAGATGGACTACAGGCTTATATTTTCATTATGAATCCCAGGAAGGGAAGAAATGTCAATACTAAGGAGACTGCCAGAAGAATGAATAATGACATTCCATGATGGCTTACCTGCAGAAGGGGTAACACTGGATTCTTTCCATTTGTTCAGTTACTAGAAAGCTGCTCAGTTCTCCAAGCAGACAAGCAATGAATCTTTGGCAACAATACATTTAACAGAGCAGCATGGAGCTCCTTAGTGCTAATATGGAGAATCTTGTCAAGGACTCTCCAGGGATCATTAACCTGATACAGGTCCAGGTAGAGTCTCCACTGCTCCAAAGAAATGCCCAGCTTAAGAACCTACTTTGGTGACCAGTTGACAAAGACAAAACAGAAAACATAATTTTCAATGAACAGTCACCAGAACAAAGAATGAGCAGGATTCCAATGACAGCAGTGTATCTGAGAAGGAATAATGACACTAAAACATTGCAGAACCCTCATACAAATGCATGCAAAGGAAAAGTATAGTCACGTCTGCATTCTTTTTTTTTTTTTTTTAAAGACTCCAGAAGTTCTGTATTTCTTTCCACAATACACATTACATACTTTGTGCCTCTTCCATACATGGCACACATATTTCTCTGCCTCAATGGATGGCCATAAACTGATAATTTTATAACAAACCCCCATCTTATTTACATCGAATCATGGCCCAACAATGGACCTTAAATCAATCTCTTAATAACAACTTTAAAATCATTTTCTCTAAGGAGGTTCTACTCATCTTCAAAAAGTATATTGGCTTTAACAAAGTCAGTACACTCATGAGTTATGTCACCATGTTCCATTCAAATCCCATTAATCTATAACTTCCTTCTACTTTGCATTAGCCTTTTAAATTCACAAAACTCAGTTGGCATTTACCTAGAAATACACATTACCCACCTTGCAAGCCAAAACTGTTGGACCTCTACATTTCAGTCCTACTATTGGAATGGTTCAGGTCTGGTTCTCTTTTCCTTTGTATCTTAGCTCTCTAATATTTACTCCCTCATAATCACACTTCTCCTGTCCCATTTTGCCCACTTTTGAGCATGATGTTTACAAGAATGACTTTTTATAATGTCTAACTCATGATTCCTAATCTCTTCCAGTAAGCTCATCACTTCAATCTGTTTTAGGGGGGAGGCTTCCATCTCCTCGTTATGGCTTTTTTGCCACTATTAGAATTAATCCCATCACGATCTTGGCAGATCGGGATATGTCTTCACCCCTAATCCAGCTTAGTAAGTACTCTCATTTAGCCCTCCTTTCACTTAACTTGTTTCTTGCAACAGACATTGGAGATCCTGTCTGAAAACAGTCAGCTCCAGGCATTCACATAAAATATGTCTCCAAGTGCCCAAGCTATTGGACTTACATCTCCAACATATGTCATTCATCTCCGGGAACCTCTTTTCCAATCTCTATGGGATATAAAAATATTTATGCAAGCACTTCCATGCAAATACGCAAACCTTTCAGGATTTTGCTGCATACTTGGGCATTAGACATATTTGCTCCTTCTTCAGCTATTACTGTCTCTCTACTGGTGACCATTCCTCTCGTATTGCATATTTTCCCATGTACATGTCCTGCACTATCGCTGAATAAAGTCGGTTTATTATACATTATTCATGCATGTCTTCCCCTCTAGCTTTTAAGTTGTTTCACTGTTTCCGTTCTCTTTTTCATCCTTCTTTTTAACTACCTCTTGATTCTTGTATATGTTATATATTCCTTTACATTTTAACAATTCCCCCCTCTTTAATTGGAATTTTCTTTTTATATCTTCTCATACTAGCCTTTTGCCCCCTTCCTTCAGCTGTTCCCAAAAGTAAAGATTTTTCTCTCAAATACTCACTAGCTTCTCAGCCCTTTCAAGTTCAGTGTGGGATGTTTCAACAACTCCCCTACGGGCAGCTGTAATAATTTCCCTTCCCTTGAGACCCACTGCTGTCTGGGTCTCCTCCCCCAAGACATCTGCAGTGTCTGTTACAAATTCTAGTCTTCTGCTGTCAACAGGATGCTCCGACTAAAGTGTACTACCTCTGCTATTATACTCTTAATTTGCTCTCCTGTTGTCTTTTGGGGTATGTAGACATTCGCCAGAGTAACAGATTTTCTCCACCAACTTCCTTGTATTAGTACATATCTTCAATGCTTGAAGCTGTGGTGGTGCAGCGGTAGCATTGTTGCCTCACAGCAACAGGTTCTCCCGTTCGATTCTCGGCTGCAGCTCCTTCTGTGTGGAGTCTGCATGTCCTCCCCACGGTCAAGTGGCATTCAAAAACATGCGTAGAATGGGCGTGCCTTCGTTGAAGGTTGGGCGTCGAGCTGGCACCTCGGCACCCATAAAAAAATCTACTGCCAATTATTAGCGGACCGGAGTTCCGCTGTGACGACCCCTAACCGGGAAAAGCCAAAAGAAGAAGAACTTCCATGCTTGTCCATTCTTGTGTCTAATTCCTGTAGTTGGAAACCCTCAGGTAACACAGTTATCATCACTCTTTTCTTCCCTTCTACTGTCTCAGCAAAAAATGTCTTCTTCTTCTGCATGCCCTTCCACCATATATTTGCAGTTTTCCTCTTCTTGAAATGAGTTGCCTATAACACTACTACATTGGCCCCGTCTGCTTGATGTTGTCAATGATTTTCTGCCTTTAAAGGGCTCCAGCAGACCACTGACTTTCCTAGTTACTGACCGTATTGTCATTTTAATTACCTTCATTTACCTTCTAGGCCTTGCACTAAATCTCTACAGTCTTTAATTCAACATTAGTATTCACCTGCTGTCCATTCCTGAGCATCTTCTGGAGCTGGTCAACTTAACTTGTAAATGAATTAAGATCAGAACAATAACAGTCATAACAACCACAAAAAAACACTAAAAACTCTTTCTGGGTTTTAATGACATAATCAAGAACTCCGTCCACCCCAAAACATGAACTTATATTAACTACATAAAGCAATTTTTTTATAGAATTTTGTGTAACTTGTCTTCCTTAGTACAACAACAGCTAAAATATGTACTTTTACATGGACTTTTAAAAAATGTAAAGTTCAACAAAGGTTTGAAAACGTATTAAAAAAGAGGTATCTATTTAATATTTAAATAGGTTTCCTGATTAACTATCAAACTTAGTTATAAAGAATAGTTGTGTAAGAACTTACCATAACCTTAGATGTCCTTCTCTTCCATGTTGCAGTATTCATAATTGTAGGGAGGTTGCTGCCTGCAGCACCGGACATCCAGCCAGTATACCAAAGTCTTAGGAGCAGGGGGTACGTGCTGTGTTGCTTGTCAGAGCCATAAACCGTCAGCTATAAAAATGATGTCTGCACGTATCCCCTTCAGAAATGGCTGCCGCATACAGTAGTACCCCTGGGGAGCAAGGAAAGGAAGCTTTTCAGACCCACATATGCCACCAGGCCAAAGGAACCCAATAAATGTATGTGCCTGTTACAGTGTCCTGTTTGGATGGACAGAAAGTAGGAAAAGTCACTCCAGATGGATAAAACAGAGCAAGAGACAGTTGAATCGGGGAATGAATACTGCAACATGGAAGAGAAGGAAATATAAGGTTATGGTAAGTTCTTACACAACTACTCTATGTCCTTCTATTCTCATGTTACAGTATTCATAACTGTAGGGAGAGTACACAAGCTTTAGGTATTATCCTGGAAGGAAGGCAGAGGGGCCTGATCTATGAGACCCTGCAAAATTGACCTAGCAAATCCAGTTCTGCCTCTGGAGACCCAAGTCTAACTTGTAGTGCTTGGTAAAGGTATGGACGGAGAACCAGGTGGCCGCTTCCATGTCCACCCTCCTGAAAAAGACGGCTGAAGAGGCAGCTGCCCTAGTAGAATGTGCTCTCACATTGGTAGTTAAAACCTTTCCATGAAAGGTGGAGATTTATTTATTTTATTTTTATTTTACATTTGTTGACCAGGCTAGTCCAACTGGATACATGTCCATTTTCAGTGGAGGCCCGGGGAGAAAAGCTCCACATTCCAGAAAAAAGATCACAATAACATAAGTACATTACAAGATTTAACAAATTTAACTAGTAAATACATTTTAGCTAAGAGAATACTAGTAAATACATTTTAGCTTAAGAGTAAGGAAAAAGTATTCTAAGCTAACAATTCATGTATGGATATACATACGACCAAAAACAGTAGATAAGTAACACTGAGCACTATTTGAACTTTCAGTTGGTTTTACAGACAAAGATATCGATAGAAAGGAACAGATAGATTTGTGTAAGTGAGAAGAATAGGGTCAAGAGACAGTGGAGGAAGTTAGTCTGGGTTTGCACAGGGGCATAGCCAGTGAGATTTAAGGTATGGTTTGAGCTTGGGTTTAAATAGGGTAGTAGAAGGTAGGGAGGTAAGATCAGTAGGGAGGGAGTTCCAGGTTTTACCCACTGTGTTAGAGAATAAAGAATCTCCAGCCAGGTTGTTGGTTTTACATATCTTTACTATTATTTTGTTTGAAGAGCGCAGGGTTTTCAGGTTATTGTAGGGGATGATTAGATTGGTTAGTATTGCAGTAGATGTAGGATGGAACAGTATCTTATAGGCAATAGTTAGCTGGTTTGATTGGATAAGATTTGGCAATTCTAACCACCCTAGCTGATTAAGATTGTTACAATGACGGGTTCTATAGTAGAACCAGTTGCAAATCCAGCAATATTATTGTAGGAGCTAGCCAGCTTGTTCAGATTGCTTTTGCATAGTTTGGTATAGATTGGGGAAGCATATAGCAGGGTTGAGATAAGGTGGGTCCAGGCAATAGTGGTCCTTGCTAGTGGGGTAAGAAAGGGTTTGATCCTATAAAGGGAGCCTAGTTTTTTGTTTACTGTTCTTATAGTGTTGTTAATATGTGGCTCAAAGGTAAGGTGGTTGTCAATTAGTACTCCAAGCAGTTTTGTAGTAGAGTCTGGAGATATGATTGTACCATTGCTAGATGTGATTGTGAAATGTAGTGGGGGGGCTCTGCGAGTGAGAGTAAATAGTAGCATTTTTGTTTTTTTTTTGGGTTCAGTATAAGAAATTGTTGAAGGAGCCAATTCTCTACTATGTTAAACGTGTCTTGGGTTAGGGAATACAGTTGTGAAAGTGAGGAGGCTGAGCATATTACTGTAGAGTCATCCACATAATGGATATAGGTGGCTTGAGGTAGAGCAGTGTGTAGGTTGTTAGTAAAAACAGAAAACAGGAGAGGACCCAATTTGGAGCCTTGAGGGACTCCAAGGGCAATTGGTAAGTGGGAAGACAAGTTATTTTCCCATAGTACAGCCTGTTGCCTATTATTTAGATAGGATTGGAACCATTGAATAGCAACTGGATCCAGTGAGAAGTTGCCAAGTATGTTTATGAGTAGCTGGTGGTTGACCATGTCAAAGGCTTTTGACAGATCAATGAAGAGGGCTGAGGAAAGAGTGTTACTATTACAGTTTTTATTAATGACATCTGTGAAGGAAAGAAGAGCAGAAGAGGTGCCATGAAATGGTCTAAATCCATGTTGGCAGGTAGCTAATAGGTTGTTTGCTAGGAGGTGGTTTAACAGTTGCTTATGAATGCACTTCTCCATGATTTTAGCCAGAGGGGATAATATGGCTATAGGCCTATAGTTAGAAAAGTCTTTGGAATTACCACCTTTATGCAGGGGGATAACATGTGAGATTTTCCATACCTTTGGAATAGATCCTTCAGAGACAGTTCTGTTAATGAGGATGGATATGGGGTAGGCTATAGCATTGGCTGCTTTTTGCAGGTATTCACCAGGTAATAGATCAGCAGAGAGGGTGGTGGGTTTAAGTTTTTTGATTAGGGTGCAGACAAAGGATGTAGGAATGGGTTGGAATTGAAATGTAGGGGGGGCTATTAGGGATAATATTAGAAGGAGATACAGTGTTAGTGGATAGCTGATTGGCCAAATATTGAATGGTGTCTGTGAAGAAAGTGTTAAAAGAATTGGCAATTTGGTTGGGGCTAAGGAGATTGGAGCCTGAGGGGGTGGGTGTGATTGAGTGACCTGGGTGCAGCAGTTTGTTTATACCTGACCAGAATTTTTGAGGTTTATTTTGGTTGGTCTGTTGGAGTTGGCAGTAATAGTTTCTTTTATCTGACAATATGGCTTTTTTAGTTTCATTTCTTAGTTGTCGAAATATTAGTTGATCTGCCAGGTTTTTGGTTGTACGCCAGGTAGCCCATTGTTTGTTTCTATGGAGGATTTTTTGTTTGGTAATTTTGGTGAGCCAAGGGGCTGGTTTAGACCTAGTTCTTACTATTCGAGTTGGGGCATGGTAGTCTAGAATGGTTAAAAATTTAGAGTTAAAGTATTTAACGGCATTGTCTAATGGAAGGTGTTTCAGGGGTGACCAGTCACAAGCTACACGTTCTTTTTGAAAGCTGTCAGTGTTAAAATTTTTATTGCATCTTATTTTCTTATATATGGTTGGGTTTGGCATATCAGACGTATACCTGATTAAGAAGATGAGTGAGTGGTCACTTATATCTTCTGGAAGGGTCCCTACTTTATAAGATTGGTTTTGACTGTTTAGAAATCCATGAAGATATATTCTGTTTAGAGACTGCCTTCCCAAGGTCTGTAGGTGAAAGGAGACAAACAGCTGGTCAGACTTACTAATGGATTTGGTCTTGTCCAGGTAATACCTAAGCTGCCAATGAACATACAAGGAATGTAGGGTTTTTCAGATGGATTTTGAGGTTGAAAAAAAAAGAGGCAGGTTAATGGCTTGATTAACGACAGTTCATTAATCACTTTAGGCATGAATGCGGGGTTAGTCCCGAGGGAGACCCTGTCCTTATGGAAGATGGCGTGGGAGGTTAGCCATCAAGGCCTGCATTTCAGAGACCCTCCTGGTTGATGTGAGAGAAACCAGTAGTACTATTTTCCAAGTACATAGTTTCAGAGATGCTGAGTGAGGTGGTTCAAAAGGACATAGTGTGAGGTTTTTCAAGGACAAAATGAAGGTCCAGTGAAGGCAGTATTGGTTTTCTATGTGGTCTAATATGAAGAACCCCTGTTAAGAATAATTTTACCTCTAATCTGGATGCCAAAGGAGGAACCAAGGTGGAAATGGCTGACAAGTGTACCTTAACAGAAGAGTAGGTGAGCCCCGAATGTAGATGCCCACACAAGTAAGCAAGGACCATAGGTACAGGAATAAGAAAGGGGTCCTGTTTTTTCTTCTGACACCACCTTTAGAATCTTTTCCAATTTGTCACATAATTTCTCATGGTAGTAGGTTTCCTGGCTTCCTGCAGGACATTGAGTATGCTCTCTGAATATAAGTGTCCAAAGGGGATCAGAGCTCTATCACCCATAGAGTGAGTCTGAGGTTGAGAACCTGAGGGTGTAGGAGTGACCCCCTGTCTTGTGTGAGTAGGTCGAATCGGTGGGGTAAACCTGTGGTGATTGCCCTTGGCTAGTAGACGAAGAAGGGGAAACCAATGCTATCTTGGCCAAAAGGAAGTCACCAGCAAGATTTTTGCTTTGTCCCTCTTCATTTTCAGAAGGACCCTTTGAATCAGTGTGATGGGGGGGAACAGCATAAAGACACATCTCCGCTCAAGAAAAAAAAGAAAGCGTCCACCCTTCATGCCTGTGGATGTGGATCCCTTGTGCAAAACAGAGGCATTTGCCTGCTCTGGGAGGAGGCAAACAGATCTGCCTGAGGAATACCGTACCTGTGAATGAGATCCCCAAACACCTCCCTGTGAAGCATCCATTTGTGAGAGGGTGCAGAGGTTCTGCTGAGAGTGTCCGCCATCACATTCTCTGCTGAAAGAATGTACACTGCTGAAGGAATGTACATTGCAGGTGAATGTGCAATTCTGCTGCTAGGGACCAAATCTGAATTGCAAGGCTGCACAGTAGGTAGGACCTTGTCCCCCTCTGCTTGTTGATATACAACAGGAAAGTCATATTGCCCATGACACCTTTTAAGGTGCCTGGTTGGAGAACTGGATGGAAGGTTTGCAAAGCTAAGAGAAGGGCCCTCATCTTTTTGATACTGATGTGGTCCCTTTGTCTGAGGGAGGACCACTCTCCCTGAACTTTGTTTTCTTTGTTGTGGGTTTGCAGGACAGCTTGCCAATCCAGGTATGAAGTATGTGTGAATATTTGTTGTTTGGGTGCGGAGATCTGCAAAGACATACCCTGACTGTGGTGTATGGCTGCCATCCATCACTGCACCTCTTTTTTTCAGGCATGGGAGGAGAGGTAGAGGAGCATCCAGGGGGGTGTGAATATTGGTTCCACCAACTCCTCAGCACCCACTGAAATTTTCTCATATGCAGCCTTGCTAAGGGCAGCATGGGTATCAAGGTTGCCATGTGGCCTAAGACCCTCAGGAATTCCCTGGCTGATAATGTTTGGAGAGAGGCATGTTTGGAGGTAATGTGTGATGGTTTCCACCTTCTGGCAAGGAATGAGTGGATCCCTAGTGATATCTGCAATGCTTACTGTACTTATTTCCTTGTTTCACGTGAAAGAAAGTTACTGTTTGTCGTTTTTGCATTTAAGTTACCTGTAACACATTCCATTTAAGATACCTGGCACTTGCTCACTAAAGCAATTATATACGTCAGCACTAAAAAATTAAAAGCAATACACCCTCACAAACTCCCCTTAAGTACCTTGTTCCCCAATGGCCCTTTTTTTCAATTATAAAGGAATTCCCAATACTATTTTAGCATGTCCAAAGGTCAGTTGTCAATCTCCTCTCCGGTCCAGCTGGTGAATCTGGGAATCTTGAGGCAATGTTACAACTGCCTCATGTACACAGACAACCCTCTCCTCCTCCCAACAAATTCCAACACATGTGAGAGATGCAACCATATAGCCATACTGGAGGCAAAGCTCTCTCAACTCAGTACTGGCGGAACCAGTCAGGAGGAGAAGGAAACCACAATCACTACAATTCCAGTCTCACATAGACCTACCACGACAGCAAACCAAACACATAAACACACAAAAACATACTCAGAGGCTCTAAATAAAAATCTGCCTAAGCAGCAGAGACCTCCAAAGCAGACACCCAAGCAACCGCTACCCCAAAACAAAACACGTGCAACACATAGCTCACAAAGCCAGTGTGCCGAACAGTCACAGCCCTTAAGGCTAAACAACACACCTGATACACTTGTAATAGGTGACTCTGTCGTCAGGCACACTGACGTCCCGCTCACCAGGCTGAACAAGGAGAAGGTCACAGTGAGCTGCCTGTTGGGCGCTAGGATCCGCCACATAACACAAGCACTCACGTCACTCCAAGGCAAGTACAAATATGACTCAGTCATTGTCCATGCTGGTGTGAATGACCTGAGACGTACCTCCCTGGACTACATGAAAAGAGACAGAGGAGATCTCTGAGCATGTAGCCCAGGCCGGTATGACCCTGACCTTGAGTAGCATCTTACCCTCACCAAGAATGATGCCACAATATGAAGTCAAGATGATCAATTTCAACAATTGGCTTAAGTATTGGTGTCATTCAAAGGGGATCCAATGCCTGTCAGCCTGGGATGACATGCTCGACAAGCCACGATGCTTCGCTAGGGACGGCTTGCACCTGTCACCCCTGGGCTTTCGGATATTGGCAAAGGCTCTTGCTACCCCCATAGTGCCTTTTTTAGGCAAGGCTCAAAAGATACTTTGGCACAGCACGAAGCATCAGAGACTATCCATGTGCAACTAACAGTGGGTAAAACTGCCTTCCAGTTTATAGCCTGCTACAGACCACCCTCCCAAACCCAGGAACCCCACTCGGCCTTCCTGAGAACACTGGAAAACATGAAGGTCTCTCCAAACACCATTATACTGGGCGACTTCAACTACCCAGACATAGACTGGGAGCATTACTCTAGCTCCAACACCCTAGCCCAAAGGTTCCTAGAATTTATAAACTCAAATGCTATGGAACAACTTGTTACCACTCCCACAAGAGGGGAAAACATACTGGACCTGATCATCACCAACATGGGGACTCTATGCTCGAGACCAGAAGTGTATCCCTCACTGGTAAGATCAGACCATAAACTAATCTCGCTGGATATTCACATCCCGACTCCACCCCCTGCCCTGAAAACCACAGTGAAACCTTCTCTAAAGCAAATTTCACACTCCTCAAAACCGAGGTGGAATCCTTCAAAGCCCCCGGGCCTGTGGAAAATACGGCCCAGACTGCAGAATCCTTTATAAATGCATTCTATGAACACCTTCAGGAATGCATGGATCATGCAATCCCAAATAAAACCAAGACCCAATCCTCCAAAGGCAGACGTCCTGTCTGGTGGACCCCAGCAATAAACAAACTATACAATAGAAGGAGGAAGCTACTACATGATAGAGCAAAATCCCAAGAAGGGAAGGCATCTCTGATCAGTATTAGCAAAAAACTACGGGCATTCATAAAATCGTCTAAGGCCAGCTTTGAGAGAAAAATTGCACAGGACACTAAGGATAATCACAAGGCTTTCTTTAGTTATGTTAGGAACCTGGGTGGGAATTCCCAGATATGCTCTGAATTAGTCCAAAATGACAAAAAATACACCGAACCCACAGACATTGCCAACATCCTAGCTGACACCACCAAAAGGGCAAATATCTATCCCAGCAGAGTGCTGCCCCCCTGACATCTCAGATGCTCAGGTAAGAGCTGCCCTCTCCAAAGCAAAAAACACAGCATCAATGGGACCAGACGGTGTCCCGGGCTGCGTCCTACATGAACTCCAAGAAGAGCTAAACCCAAACATAAAACTACTGTTCAATCTCAGCCTTACTACAGGATATGTACCCAAAGAGTGGCGTACAACAACAGTGGTCCCGCTCCACAAAGGTGGTGCCTCAACGGATCCTGGAAACTATCGCCCCATAAGCCTGACTAGCTTGGTCTGCAAAGCTATGGAAAGGATCATCATGGACCTCATAAATAAAGATATTGGGGACCTACAGACACTGGATCCTACCCAGTTCGGCTTTGTTAAGGGCAGATCCTGCCTCTTAAACCTGGTTGATTTCTTTGAAACAGTCACCAAGGCCATTGACGAGGGGAAGGTGGTCCACACAGCCTACCTGGACCTCGCAAAAGCCTTCGATACAATACCCCACTCGGGCATTATAGATAAGCTCACCAGCTTAAATATAAACCCCTATGTCACTAAATGGGTTGCAAACTGGCTCAAGGACAGAACCCACATGGTTAGAATTGCTGGAGCCATGTCAGACTCCAAACGAGTTACAAGTGGCATCCCACAAGGCTCAGTCCTGGGTCCTCTCTTGTTCGGTATATTTCTCGGAGGTACAGGCCAACACAGAAGGACTGTGGCTGACCAAATTCGCAGATGGCTGCAAACTGGGCGCCATAATCAACTCTCCAGCCGACACAAACATCCTCCAAAAAGGGCTCATAGAAACAGACAACTGGTGCCAGAGCCATGGCCTCAAGCTAAATGCCAAAAAGTGTATAGTCATCCCCTTTGGCAAAAACAAAGTGCCCACAAATTACCACATAGGTGGTAATCCATTAAGTACAGAAGAAGTAATTAGAGACCTGGGGACCCAAGTTGATAGCAATCTCTCATTTGACAACCACGTGGCCAAAGTGGTTAGAAAAACATTTTATATAGCCCACCTAATCATGAAGGGATTCACATCTAGATCAAGGGAGGTCATTGTACCTCTTTACTCATCCCTCATCAGGCCCATAATTGAGTACAATGCCCCTTTTGGGATGTACCTTACCAGACACCTGCAGCAACTGGAAAGACCCCAAAAGTACCTCACCAAGAGGATCAAAGGGCTCAAACAGATGCCATATGCTGCCCAGTTAAAGAAACTCCAGCTCTACTTAGTGGCATACCGCCTGCTCAGAGGCGATCTGTGCCTGACATATAAAGCCATGTCCAACCTGGAATTAATGGACATGCTGCACCTCAGAAAATCCAAATCCTATCGAGCTTGAACCTCAACACTGAAATAAATAGGACATGCTGGAGGGACAGATTCATAACCCAGAGGCTCCCTTCACTCTGGAATAAAATCCCAGTCCAGGTTAGGCAGAGTCCCTCATTGACTCTCTTCAAGAGGAATCTTGATGAGTGGATGGGAGATCGTAGGTTTACCCCGGGTATCACTTCTGTGTCACTGTTAGACAGAGGCACAGTATACTAACCTCGTAAAAGGGCATAGCAAAATTAATTTAAAATGGGTGGCGAAAGCCAAACACACTCTGGCTAGGCTTATAAATGCCCTAGGGCAGACAGCCTAGTATGAACCTATGAACCTATAAACATCTGGTTTGTTTTTATCCTGCACCCCAAGAAAACCAGGTTTTGGATGGGTGTCAGGTGAGATTTTTCCTGGTTCACAATGAAACTTAGGTTTGCCAGTGTATTGGACACCATGCCTAGGTGATGACGGAGGGTGTGGCAATCCTGGTGACCTATCAAGAGGTCGTCTAGGTATGGATATATTTGAATGCCCTGCACTCTGCTGTGAGTGATAACAGGAGCTAGACACTTTGTGAATACTCTGGGGACTTCAGAAAGGCCAAATGGCAATGCAGAAAATTGAAAATGCAAGAAACCCATGGAAAAGTGTAGGAACTTTCTGTAACTGGGATGAATATGAATATGAAGGTAAGCATCCTTCAGATCCAGGGATACCATGAAGACTTGGTGAGGGATGAGGGATAGGAGGTGATGCAAGGTGAGCATTTTGAAGGTAGGCACCTTGAGGAACAGACTGAGTATAGACAAATCCAGGATTGGTCTCTAAAGACCATCCTTTCTTGGAATCAAAAACATCCTGGAGTAAAACCCCTCATTTGTCTTTCTGGAGGTACTCCTTCTATAGTGGCCTGAGCTTGAAGCTGATCCAGAATTGGGGGGAAGAGATAAAGCTGACTTGTAGGCAGTTGGGGTATCTCCTGAAAGGGAAGAAGTGTCCACCAAGTCATAAAGTATCTTTTCTGGATGATGGAAAGGACCCAAGCCTCTGAGGTAATTTTCCGCCAGGAGGGTAGGGAAAGGGTAAGGCAGAGGGATAAGGGGGTGGAGCTGGGTAATGGGTTTGAGTCACAGTGGAGGAGCTCTGTCCTGGTCAGACTGCCTCCGGAGTGTCTCCTAGGCTGCCTCCATCCCTTAGCCTGTGGGGCATTCATTCCAAAACAATGAATGAACTGATCTCCGGGGCTGGCGATCAGGGGTCCGTAGATCACTGCAGCAGAAAAGTTCTGAAGGGGGTATGTGCAGATGTCAATTTTATAGTGGGCGTTGGCTTATAGCTCTGACAAGCAACACAGCACATACCCCTGCTGCTAAGACTTTGGTATGCTGGTCGGATGTCTGGTGCTGCAGGCAGCAACCTCCCTACAGTTATGAATACTGCAACATGAGAATAGAAGGACATCAAATGTTACCTGCTAGAAGTTTTAGACATACCTACATTAAGAAGATGACAAATTGCTTCTTGAAACACATCCACAATGAGTGGTAATTTAGCAGGTTCCCCATAATACATGCTAAATTTAAGCAGCTTAGTAAAGTAGGTATGGTTTATAAAATACAAGTAGGCTATACTATTAAAACTTACTCATACTATTTTACACTGTATGAAGTTAAGTCCTTGTGCTTCAATTTTATATTCCGGAATATCAGTTTATCAAAATGAATAACTATGACCAATCTCTTCAGTAACTCAACTATTGGCAATACAAAAAAATGGAATGTGGTTTTGACTGACAGACAAAACCAGGAGAAGATGAGACACTAATTTGACCAAAATGAGGGCAGGTGTAAGGAGGGAGGACAGTACAAACTCACACAAGCAGGGAATCCCTCTCTCAGTCCAAGAACGAATTTATGAATTCACAAGTGCTGTAGTGGGTGATTTGAAACATTTAACTTAAAAGGGTCATATGGTATGGGACAAGAACTGGAAAGGTTTTCCACTGATAAAAAAAGATGTGCAGTATATGGTGAGCTGAGATACAGTACAATGAGTTGTTTTCCCCCTTGC
Source organism: Protopterus annectens (assembly GCF_019279795.1). Taxonomy (NCBI): domain Eukaryota; kingdom Metazoa; phylum Chordata; order Ceratodontiformes; family Protopteridae; genus Protopterus; species Protopterus annectens. The sequence goes on from NC_056739.1 coordinate 740,008,714, forward strand.
TAGGTAATAAAGCTAGGCTAACTTATGGGAAAAAGGAGCAAATTATGGTCAATTTAGGACTGCTGCAGATGAGCTACAAGGCAAATGTCCTAATTTGTCAAAATGGTGTAGAAACTCCTAAAAGGGAATTTACTGCTGGGAAAGTATACGCATACAGCTGCTGTCAAAATGTTTATTGTTTCTGTAGATATGAGATGAAAAGGAGAACAAAATGGAGTCCCAGTGCTTTAAAGGTAAGCATGAGACAGAGTGTTTTGCACAGCCTACTTGCACTGGGGAGAGGACTAAAAGACAAGGCAAGCATGGATAGGAGGGCAATAAAAAATGAACACTAACAAAAAATGTAAGGACCCATATGACTAATGATGTATCTAAAAAAAAATAATATCCTGGAATGTATAGGGATTAGTGAGTAAGACAAAATAAAACAAGGTATTGGCTTATGTTTTTAAAAGTGCTGCAGTAGTGATTCTACAAGAGAGACATCTGACATCCACTAAACACCAGAAAATAATCTGATAATCACGGAAAAGGGAGCACAGTTTACAATTAGAAGGTGCTAGGAAAAGGGGGTTAATTCTAGTACAAAAAAGCCTATCTATAAAAAACATCTTAAGAAAAAATAAAATGGTCAATGGAGTTATGCAATTATTACAGGATATTGGTGGAATAAAAGAAATTACTCTAGTAAACATGTATGTACCATCTACTATAAAACAGAGGACCTGAAAAGTATCCTAGAAAAATATAAAAACCTTTCACTGAGGGATGCTAATAGTAGGGGGCCTGGAATATTAGTTGTGACAGGCAGGATGTTTCAGGATGGCCAATATTCTTAGAAAAATACTTAAAAATGTATGAGCTAAGAAATGTCAATGTTATAGTCAGAACAGACAGAATTTAAACATTATATATGTAAATATCAAAGTTAGGCCAGATTACATACATTTTATGTGACTATGAAACATAGTTATAAAATCTCAGGAAAGAACACCCACCAGATTACCCTCTTGGAACATACACAAATAATACCAACAAGTAAATCATGACAGCCAACATGAGATTATAAAACACTGGTGCTTCCACACACATTTATTAAGAAAGCAAAGGTTCCAGATAGGAGTGCAAGAGACATTCACTATATTACAGAAACAACTGGGGCAAAATACAGAAGAAATAGGTGAAAGATGGGAGAAATTGAAGGAAAGATTCAAACGTTACATGCGAAAGAGAGACACAAAAGAATGGGAAGAAGCAATAACAGCTTCCTGGAAAGTTTCAAGAAAGATGAAAAGGAAGCACAAAAAATGGACCAAATGATGAAAAGGGAGTAAGAATGGTGGATGTGAGGAAATATAAATGAATACAGGAAAGTGGCTCTGAGACAACTATCCTTTGATGTAAATATAAGGGATACCAGATTACTTGTGCATATATGTTTATGGATGCAAACAGCACAGAAAACATACTAAGATTAAGAGACCCTAGTAAAAGAAAGATGGAAATTGAACCATGGAAGACTGAATATTTTTAAAAGTTATTATGCACAGTTGTATCAACTGGATAAAAAAATGGAGAACAGGTAGAGAGGGAGAGGAAATGCCCTCTTTGAAGGACTGGAATTAGTACAAATAACCAAACAGGAGAGCAATGAATTAATACAGAAAATAAAGAAAGCGACAATTAAGTGTCTGGCTACTAGAAAAACATCAGGCACTGATGGAATACCGGAGGAAATATGGAAATTGGGTGGTAAAACAAGATTAGAAATTTAATATAATTTAATAAAATGGCAGTAATGCTGGTGATAACTAAAGAAGGGAAACACCCATCAGACCCTGAATCTTACTGACCAATGGGTTTGGTTATATCTGACTTTCAATAATATCACAAGACAACACAAATTAGGTTGATTTATTTACTTCAATTTTCACAACATTCAGAAAAGTTTACATTTGTGGTAGAGAAACAGGCAGTCTTGAGCAAGCAAGCAAGAACAGAATTTTTGGTAAAGATTAGGACTGAGGATGGCAGGAGACACACAGAACACAAGCTATTATCTGTCTGAGAGAAACAGCCCAAAGGGTTAGGAGGAAAGAACAGATAAGATTGCTGGTGCCAGCAGGAACGGGAATCAAGCAAGGTTCCAGGGAAAGTAGAAAATTAGCAGCAAAGAGGTGGAGAAGTTGGAAGGCTGAACCCAAAATTAAATATGACAGCCTGGAGGGGGCAAAGACAGAATCTGGACTAAAAGAAAAAAATACATATGACCTACATAGGATTGCCAGTCTAATAAAAACATAAACAGAGACAAGGATTAGAGGGACAAGATGAACCTGCATAGGTTAACATACTAGTAGATGTTAGAACTGATAGAGAAATGAAAGGCAAACGACTTTATATTGGACAACAATGGATAATTATCAAAGGCAGCACAGTTAACATGGGTGAAACACAAGATGAGAGAAATAATTCATAAGACAGTAATGGACACAAATTTGTCAGGCTCCAATGTATGTAATAAGATCTGGAAAATTTGGGATTTTTGCCAGGAAATGTCTCCATAAATATTTTTATATGTAAAATTGATTACACAAAATGTTCTGAAGAACAAGGGGGAATGATGGGGGTGCTATAAAGGGGAAATAGGAAAATGGGAATATATCTTTAGGAGGTGCCATAGATAGGAAAATAAGAAGTGGGGCATACAGAGCTTTCTAACAAAGTTGAAAAATTCATAGGTAAATTTTACACAAAAATTAATGATGTTGAGCTGGTGATTGGGGTTTAAAATTCCCTAAAGAGACTCAAATCTGGTGATGTTAACAGCAAAAAAAGCTGAGTTCTGACTTTAAAATTCCCTAAAGACAACTTATAATAACACTAGTGATGTTAGCAGCAAAAAAAAAAGCCACCATATACAAACAGATAATCCACAATGGAAACTGATAATACTAGATGAAGTTAGAAAAAAATAACTGATTATAGACTCATATACGATTACTAGGCTAATGACCCCAGGGGCTTTTTTCAGCATAGCTATGCTTTCCAAGGTGAAAATCAAACCCTGCAGCTTGTGTCTGTGAGATAAACATTGTATTCATTAAGTCAATCCACAAATATAGCAAAGTATGAAGGAAAATCAGACAAAAGTGGCTGCTCTGGGACCAGGCTAACAGTACATCAAAACAGATGGGTCCAAACAGAGTAGCAGAGTGTAATAATTCAGACTAAGACTTGAGCTGTGAAGAGAGGAAAGTGAATAAGATTAACTATAAGAAATTGAATTAATGGTTTAATAATGGATTATCATATTTTAAACAGCAAAAATCAAATGAAGTAATAGGAGTATTATTATTTCTTAAGACATTTAAATATAATCAGCATGGCCAGAGTGATAAAATATTGCTTAATGGACTCTTGTCACAGGTTCAGTCTTTTGGCCACTGATGAAAAAAAAAATGAAGGTGACCCTTATATAAACAATGCTGTTCTTTAAAAAATGAAAGTAAATAAAAATACTGCATGACAGAAACTGCGACCTCTGCAATATAAACTGGCTTTCAGTGAATAATCCTATACCCTTCTAGGCTCTGAAGGAATTTCATTGATTAGTGTCCATTTCCAACTTTCCTTTATTAAAAGTGCTTTTGGCAAAACATGCACTAACTTGCTGGAATAATATCCTAGCTAATATCAAACATTTCAGTGATGTAGTTCAGCTCAGGCAGGAAAAAAGATCATATGCTCAAAGATAGTACATGTACTTGTTTTACAGATCTTGATTAACACATACTTTTTTGCTTCAGATCTTTGCACACATGCAGCCATGAATGCCAGCCATCCTTTGTTACACATTGCAGCTAACATACTCTCTAGTCATTCTCAACTTTTTGGCAAAAATGTACTTTGCATGTACATTTTCTGAATAAATCTCCATTGCTCTCCCCTTTAAAAGTAGTATCTCAAATGTATGCAATGTATACTGGCTAAATGGCTCATGTTTTGTTGCAAATTCAACCTGTATTCTTTGTTAAGATTGTTTCATTTCCCACTGCCTATTGGCCCAGGTCATGGGTGAAGAGACTATATAAACTAATTCACTTGCATGGTTAACAAATGTAATAAATAAATACAGAAAGCATACAAGAACACCCACAAAAATGATAAAGAGTGCCAGAAATCTCTTGCAGAAAATATTGTGAATCTTTTCAGACATAGAGAGCCCTGATAGCATTTACCAAACACAATAAAAACAGATCATTCCTTTACCTATGTACTTTCATCTACATTTCCATTGTTAAAGAAAACAGTGTGCTGTCTAATTAAGCTTAAAACAAGGTATTACACTCAAAGTTAGCAACTGATGTTTCCTTACTCTTTTTTTAATCTTTTTTTTCTGCCTTCCCATGTGTGATGACCATCTTCTCCTTCCTCTGATACAATGACTATTTATTCCCCACCATCACTGCAAGAGCTAGCTGCGGTGGTGGTGCGGTAGCATTGTCGCCTCACAGTAAGACATTGTCCTGTTTGATTCCCAGCTAAAGCGTCTTATGTGTGGAGACATGCGTGAATGGGCGTACCTTCATTGAAGGTTGTGCGTCAGGCCTGGCAAGTCGGTACGTAAAAATCTACTGCCAATCATTAGCGGACCGGAGTTCCGCTGTGGCGACCCCTAACCGGGAAAAGCCGAAAGATACAACAACATCACTGCAAGAGCTAGTTGGAGTACAGATACTGTCCAGATTTTCCATTTTATTTCCACAACTCCACATCTCAGAAACTGATCTGAACACTTGCAGATTTGGGAACCTGCTAATCCTTCCCATGTGCCTGGATGCACTCCTACACAAACAAGATGAAGTTCCTTACATGACCACAGTTTGTCAGAGTCAGGTGTACATCCCTAGCTCATACACTGCAGCTAGGCAGACTGTTTCCCTCCCCCTAGGATAGGTTACCCAGACTCAGCTACACATTCTCACCCCCCCTTGTCGGCCTCTCCACCTGGGTCACTAGTTGATCACAGGCTTTTGCAGTGAGGGTTTTATCCTTCTGTAACACACACAGCTAACTTTTGGCACATTATTTGTTCATTATTTTAATCAGTTCTCTGTCTCACTGTATTACCTGTATCCTGAGTTTTCTTGGGACATCCCCAAAAGGCTCAAGCTGCTCTGCATGCTTGCTGACACACTCCAAGTACTCTTCACTGAACTGGTACTGCTGGTTCACCAGTTCAAACATTCGTTCCAGTAAGCGGGTCCAAAATTCAGAAAGGGTCTCATCCAAGTTGACCTTGGCTCCCAGGTAGTACTGGTGCAGCTCTTTGTAAAGCTCCTCAAAGACCCGTGCATTCTGAGTGTACAGTCTGCCATAAGTCTGTGTAAACATCTGATTCATTACAGTCTCGGAAATGCCAATCAACTCCCGAAAAAACTCTGGCGAGTGCAGACAAAAAGAAAGAAAACAGTGGCATTAATAGATAAATAAATCACATTGTAAATACTTTATACATACAATTTAAATAAAATTAGCAATTATTCTACAGCCTCTACATTACTTTTCCTTACAAGTACTACTGAACATAATAAAAGTCACTATGCAGCATCCAAATCCTTACATGTATCATGCCTCAAGTGATCATGGTGGGTTGTAATACAGAGAAATCCTTCTAACATGAAAACTGCATGGAGGAGAAGGAAACATGTCTTGAATCAAAACAGTGTTAGTGATATTTATATATTTTTTGGGGGGGGGGTGCTTGTACAAGAAGGGCACAGTAAAATTAAGGGCCACTGTTTGAAGAAAATCTGATGACTGACCAAAAGTAGAGTAAGAACCACACCTCCCCAATCCCATAGGAGGTGACCACATTATAACCTGGTACAATCACGTGGAAGGTCGCACACAAAAAGATCAGAGGCAGCAACACCCCCACCCCCACCCACCGACACGCTGCTTGTCTAAAGACATTTTATTTGTTAAGTGAGCATCAACTGCTTTAACTTTTAGTTGATGAGCTCATATTCAGTATTGACTGATCCTCTAGATCCATTTATGTTAGCCAGTCATCTGACAATTAACAGCTTCTTCTGTAACTTTAAACTGGAATCTCGTTTCTAATATAAAATCATTACTGACCTTTGCTGCATTTCTCTAAATTTAGCTTTCATTGTATATGTTTGTTTTTTATTCCTGAAAAATACTACTTGCTTAATTCTAGTGTGTTGTACATGAAATGTAACTTCTATTAGTATCACAGCTGGGGTAGGAAGGGGAGACTTTCAGACTACACTGAAAATTCACCCTCCGGTCTGGCCCTCATGTCTCTGATACAGGCTGACAGTAAACATTCCCTAACTAACATACCGCAACTAAACCTTTAGCAACCTCCTAACTAACACAATCCCTCCAAATAGATGTCCATGTAACATGGGAACACAACTGGATCGGGTTCCAATGCTAGGCTTAAAAAGACCCTGGTGGTCATTAGTCTAGTATACAGCTATGAACCTACAGTCAGCAAAATACGCACACACATACATACACAAAGGAAGGACGTATACTGTGATTGCAACACCAAATCATCATAAACTGCTGAATACACAAAGAATGAAAGTATTCTGACATTGCTACAGAGATGTAAAAACTATGCATAAATGTAAACTGGCTCTCATGGACAATGTGTGACCAGTAAATGTCAAAAAAGAGCTGTCAACTGAAGAAAGTTAAACACATTAACAAGAATAATGAATTAGTAGTTTAATACAAATATGTGCTAATGGCAGTACACATGGCCAAATACCGATATACAAGTACTAACAATATTTACGTTTTCAAGTGATTCTTCTGCAATGGATGGAACAGTTGGGTATATCGTTCAGACCCTCACACACAGATCTCAAAGACTTTGAGATCCTGGGCTCAGAGTGTACATACTTCCTACACTCTGCACTTGGCAAACATGTATCAGAGCTAAGAGACACAGACTTCCCTAGGATTCTCAGCTCTTACTTGACTCAAACATGAGACTGCACGTAATAGGAAACAAACTATCAAAGTTACACCACAGAATGGAAGTGTGGACTTTTCTTAATTAGTAGTAAACTGCTTCTTTTCGAACTGTTTCACTTTCTTTACCACCCTTTTTCTAAATTTGATTACATCCTGCAGTTCTGCTAAGCACTTGTCAAATGTGACATGCAGTTTGTTTATATAATTCCATTCAACAACAATCTCTCTCTCTCTGCTATCCATGTACAACCTGTATATCCTTAATCCTTGAATATTAGCCTATTGTAACCACTTCAGTGTGGAGCTTTACTGTCCCGGTCTTATCCACAAGAGTGTTTGCCAGCAGGACTAACCAAATCAATAAAGGGCAATCAACCAATCAATTAGGAGATGAATCAGGATTTCCTACCACTTCTATTAAAGTACCTGAAGGTGTTTAAGCATTGAGGCTCTAACACTGGAAAGAGGATGTATGGAGGAAAGAAGGCATCTACTACCAAAAGCACTGCTGAAGATCAGCTAATGTGGTGAGTACTCACACATATCCAGTGCGTCTTAACTGAATGAGCCTTCTGCAGTAGGTGAAACAAATGCATAAAATTCCAAGAAGTGTTTGAAAAATAAGCCCAAAGTGAGAGGAGATGAAATACTTCAGGGAGTGGAGGTTCAAACTAGAATATTTGGTAAAGGTATGCATGCATCCAACTAAATGGATGAAGCACAAATGCCAGTCAAGGACACATCCCTAAAATGTGCAGCAGAAGCAGCCGACTCCCCTGATAGAGTGTAATCATAGTGGCCAAGATTGGCCTAATGGTGACAAAAGACAATGTAGATGGGTAAGGCTTATTTATTAACTGCAAACCCTTACCAGGGGCAAGGGAAGTAAACAACTGTTCCAATGTTTAAGGTTGATGAAACTGACAGAAGTAAAACAGTATGAATCTATGGATAATCAAAGTATGGACATGGACATTCAAAGTATGGACATGGACATTCAAAGTATGGACATGGACATTCAAAGTATGGACAATACTTCTACTCTCAAAAGAAAGATGGTAAGACAACAGACTGGCTCAGAAACCATCTTATTACTTTAAACACCTTTAATGAATCATCACTTGTGACATACACAAACTTACACTTACACAAAACTAATCACATTGTATTAAATTAACATCAACAAACATTATACTTCATATATATTACTATATATCATATAACATAAGCAACATTACATAAATGATTCAATTCCTGCTCCCTTTTTTTAAACAAGAAACATCTATATTAAAACCATCACTTACAACATAAGCAATCGTACATTTATATAAATGACAACGAACCACACCAACACAATCCTAGTTGCAAGCATTTTATATCACAAACCATACCGACACACTTCCAGTTGCAAACATTATACATCACTTATAATCTACCCAATCATTTTCAGTCAAACATCACATATATCTATCTCATTTAAGTCCTGCCTTCTTTTAAACCTCATTCCCCCCTGTATGTACTGTTCCCACAATTCCCATTTTCCCTATGTAGTTCGCTCCTACCTTTTCCTGAAGATCATGATTCCAGTTGTTTTATCTCTGTTACTACTTTCACTACTTTTAATATATTTGTTGGTTTTGATTTCCATTTTCTAGTAATTGCTTTTTTGGCAGCCACATAATTAGACACAGCAAGGCCTTACCATGTCTAGGCAATTCCGATTCTGGATCATAGCGCAGAAGGCTCAGAAACCATCTAATTGAAAAAATGAGGTTCTGTCTAGACAGACACCTAGTTTTTGTAGAACATTACATAAGGCTCTATTCAGAAAACAGCCTGCAGATCATAAACTCAGCAGGATGTCATGATGGTTACCGTGAAATATATCATTCAAGACAAAAACTTCTCAGATTCACCAGACCAAACAGCTTGAAATATGGATGCAACAGTACACCTATCATGAAATTCATATTATTATTCTGAGTTGGGAACAAATGTTCAGTGGAAGCCAGAGATGATGATTGTCTTCAAAGACTGCTTAGTCAGTCTATGGCAAACCATATTTCTGTCCTTCATTAAATTATGACAGCCAAGAGGACCAAAAAAAATATTTAATAATTGTGGAGTAACCGAGCTCTAGATCAATACATTTAAGGTAGGCAAGGTAAGCCTGGAGATTTACAAACTCAAGGTGCAGAAGATGCTACTCTGCCCACATGGAGTACCATTTACACTTGGCTTTGTGATGGGAAAAAGATAAGTGTATGAAGGCACTTTCAGCAAGTGCCAATACTTCAAAGTAATGTTGCTAATAATGGATTTTGTACTTTTCCCCACTATTGTGTGACTATGGAGTCAAAAATATACTTTAAGGTTCAGTGAAAAAGGTTTTCAGTGAGATCATTTCATGGTGCTGTCATTTGATGACATTTTCTTTGGTGAGTTGACATGAATTCACCTAAGTGGGGTGCTCCTTGAATCCTCCAAGTCATTCAAGATCTCCCTGGGGAAATCATTTCTTGAATAGTCACTACTGCAGCAGCCATGCTTTATGCTAGAGGTCATCATCCATGATAGAGAAGGAGCCCTGGGCCCTTGGAATGAAGTCACATTTATAGAAGCTAAGACTGAAACGGACTACAACCAAACTACTATAGGCAATCACAATGAGAATGAACTTTCTCCTCTTTGTACGAAACTCTGCTAGCATATGATGGTTCAGAAGGAATGGATAGCTTTACAAAGGGACAACCAACAAGTAAACATAAAATGCATCCCTCATTCAATCCCAACTATGCATCTGGTTGCAGCACAATCAGGAAGGACTGCATTCTCTCTGATGGGAAACACTTTCAGGCACAGCCCCACTGTGAAAGACAACCTACATAGTGGGCTGGTGAAGTTATAAATAAAAGAGGAGGCTTGGACTGCGAGCTAAAATGTATTCCAGGTCATTCAGTTCAACTAATGTGTGGCTCATTACCAGTAATATGTCTCTGTTGGTAGTCCATTCAGAATGTACATTAATCCATGCAAGCCTTGAAGTAAGAACTGTCCTTCCCAGTTGCTCAATTACCAAACTACAGCCAGATTATCCAGTCTCTCAAAGACAAGCTTAAGCTTTAAGATTACTTCTGTATGCAAAGGCAGAAACACTGCCTTCATTTAAAGGATATCAAGGTGGAGATGTTTTTCCAGGTGACTCCATCCACAGAAACAGGAGATCCAAACTGTGCTCTCCATCCCTCCCACTCCCGTTGACACACCCAAAGTAAGGCGTAGAGAAATGCAGAACCCATCATCAGAATGTCAGTCAAGATCCACAATCCTTACAAAAAGCAAGAACCATCCAAAACAAGGAAGCAATCCAAGAGCAAATTATGACTTTGCAGCCACTGGCACTGAGCCATCTAATGCAAGATCCACAGCTAAAGCTGTCAGCTAATTGGTTTACGCATATGCAGTAAGAAGAAGAATGAACATGGCTACCAGTTCCACCTTTACTGTGCAAGTAAATCTTTTAATGAAGGTGATATAACAGTAAATAATAATAATAATAAAAAAAGAAAAGTAGAAAGTAAAATCTAAACAATCAATATAATAACAGCAATTATCTGTCTTAGGAACAAAACTTGATAGGACACCTAACTACCAGCAAGTGTAACGAAGAGTGCGCTGCAGCTTATAATGCTTCCAATACTTCCTTCTGAAATGTAGACACTCAGATTGAAAACCTTTTTGAATATACTGCCACCACTAATGAATCTGTGAAGCTGAAGTAACAAATTAAAGGAAGATGCCAATGCTGTGCCCACAAAATACATGCCCTTATATAAAAAGATACCTTTTCACTGCAGTAAAACTTATGAGTGTAAGACACAATGTGAGTGTCATTAAATGGTATTCCTGAGGAGCTCCCAAAACCTAAATGCAGCTGAAAACCACAAGCCCAACCTGAGAAAACAAATGATGCAGGTTTTCACTATTTCAACATGTAGCAATACACATGGTAACAAAACATCAACTTCTTTAAAAAAAATCTACTTCCTTCTTATCTCAAAGAAGACTGAGTTGTAGTTCAGGTTCTGTATCATATAATTTTTTTTGGGGGGCGGCTGCCTTAGCACTAACTGTTCAACCTTAGCCTCCAAATGAGCTTCATACCAAGTGATTGGAGGACAGCAACTGTTACAACCCTGTGCAAGAAAGGGCCAGCTACTGACCCAGGTAAAGTACAGTTGTGTAAAATTTTACAGCAACAGTAGATGTCCTTGCCTTCACCACTGCAGTATTCATCATGTATGGGGATTCCCTGCGGTGGAAGCCTGACATCTGGCCAGTCTACCAAAGCCTACCATTGCTTTAAGGTAAGTTGAACATCACCCAAATGCTCTTCGAATAGCACAGGGCATAAAGGTGATGTTCAAGCATAACATCCTCAGAACTGATTACCCCAGTAGAAACACCACTCCAAGGAAAACCAAAGAGAACCTGCACATCCACGAAGGAAAAAGACTAGGGGGATGGATGGAGGGAGTGAATACTGCAGCGGTAAAGGCAAGGACATCTACTGTTATGGTAAGATTTTGCACAACTGTACTATGTCCTTACATTCACCACTGCAGTGTTCATCACATATGAGAGATTGCCAAAGCTCAAGTAGAAACTTGTGGGGGGGGGGGGGGTGCAAGAGCAGAGCCCTCTAAGAAGTCATGAAGAATGGCATTAGCAAAACCAGCTCTAGCTCTGGAGATACCATTCAACTTATAGTGTTTGGTAAAAGTATGCACAGAAGTAAAAGGTAGCTGGTTCAAGAATAGAAATAGTGTCTAGGCCCTTGAAAAAAGTACCAGAAGAAGCCACACCTCTAACTGAATGACCCTTTACAGAAGAAGGAAGGCTCTTGCTTTGTAAAGTGTAACAAAAAGAAAGAGCCTTTGAAATCCACGTAGAAATAGTTTGCTTGGAAACAGCTTATCCTAAAGACCAAGGATGAAAGGAAACAAACAACTGATCAGATTTTCTGATAGCTTTAGTCTTATCCAAATAAAATCTGAGCTGTCTATGCAACACCCTCTCACTGTCATAATGTGGAGAGGGGAAAAAAGTGGGCAAATTAATAGACTAAGTGACAATTCATTAACTACCTTAGGCATAAAAGAATGATTAGTACGTGCGGACACCCTGTCCTCATGGAATATCAAAAAAGGCGGACAAGCCATAAGGGCTTGTAACTCAGACACCCATCTTGCAGTAGTAAGAGCTAACAAAAGAACTGTCTTCTAAGAACAATGTTGCAAGGAAGCTGAAACAGCAGGCTCAAAAGCAGCTCGAGTCAATTTCTCCAGAACAAAATTAAGATCCCAGGGAGGAGGAACAGGATTCCTGTGAGGACTAATATTAAGGACGGCTTTAAGAAATTGTTTAGCCTCAAATCTAGAAGCTAAAAGAGGAGCTAAAGGCAGACAAGCAGAAAGAGCTGATAAGTGGGCCTTAATAGAAAATAGGCCAAACCAGCATTGAGCAACTCACACAAATAAGAGAGAAACAAAAGAACATCCACAGTAAGTTGGTTACGAGAGAGATACCAAATACAAAACCTCTTCCATTTAGATAAGTAGTATTTTCTACTTGTAGGCTTCCTGGCCTCCTGAAGGACCTGCAGCACATCCTCACAAAAAGGTGTCTCTGAAGAATCAAATCCCTATCACCCACAGTATCAGCTGAAGCATGGAGAAGTGGGGATAGATGACAGATCCCTTGTCTTGTGTGAGTAAATTCTCCCTGTGAGGTACTTGCCATGATTGCCCCTGGCTTGATGCAGAAGTATAGGGAACCAATGCTGTCTTGGCCAAAAGGGAGTCACCAACAAGATTATGGGAGCATCCTGTTGAATTTTGAACAGGACTTTCAGAATGAGAGGAAGGGGAGAGAATGCATAAAGAAACATCCCCTTCCAAGAAAATGAGAGAGTGCCCTCCTTCCACACCAGAGGACCTGGGACTCTGGCACAAAACAGAGGAAGTTGATTGTTTAGAGAGGAGGCAAAGAGATGTACTCGAGGAGTACCCCACTGGTGAACAATGTCCAGAAACACATCCCTGTGAAGCATCCATTCATGGGATTGAGTGACGTACCTGCTCAAAGTGTCTGCCACAATGTTTTGATCTGAAGGGATTTAAACTGCCCGAAGAGTCACTTAATACTTGACAGCCAGATCCCATATCAGAAGAGACAACCGACAAAGAAGGTAAGATCTTGTTCCCCCCTGTTTGTTGATATACCCTCCCTCCATCTCACTTATTCTCCTTACAATAACAGCTTTTCTCTCTCTGTCTTCCTCTTCCAGAGGACCCTCAGCAGGGATGCACAGGTCCCCTTCCTCTAACCTGGTCCCTTGCTTAAGATTCATCTATGGGGCTCCTATCTTCTAGGGGCAAGAAAAAATGATGTCATGGTGTCGGCTGGCTCCCTTTATACCTAACCATCCCGATGTTAGGATAGGGAGTCTGCCAGCTCACGGGGGAGGGAGTTTTTTACTGTGGTGATTGGGCCAACCAGGGGCTTTCGAAGCAGGAACTCTCATAAGTCAGGACTGCAACAGTGAAGCATGAAAACATCAGAAGGGCAACTAGAGAAGTGATGCCCTCTAGGAATAAGTACATATAACAATATAAAATACTTTCTTAGAAACCTTCTTCAGTGTGTTAATCACTCATTTGGTTGGTGTAGACTCTTTGAGTAACTTGTTTACTAAGTGGATGACACACATGCGACCCTTAGTATAACATGGGCTTAATAAGTCAATGTCACATATGTTGTAAATATGTAAGGTCCCCATATCAGATTCCTGAAATAATTACAACGAAAAGTCATACTTTTAGAAAGGCTCTACAACTATAAAAGATTACAAATCCCAGAGGAGATAAAGTTCTCCACTCAAATCAAGTATAAGTCTCTATAAAAAAAATAAATAAACAAACAAAAAATAAACAGTCATCAACATATGAAGTGTAAAGGTTAATGGACTCTCAAGTCCATCCATAACTCCTTTTCCCCATTTTTGCAAATGGGGTTGGGGTGTCACTTCAACAGCGACAATCATCTAGAGTCAAGGTTTACACTGCCGGGTGTCTAGCCCTGCCATGGTGGTTCATCCACACTACACACTCACATGCATCACACCTATGACCAATTTAGCGTGTCCAATCCACCTACTGCATTTCTCTGGAATGTGGAAGGAAACGTACTGATACCCTGTAGCCTTCAATGAGCTACACCTTAAGCTAGATACTTTGTGAATACTCTTGGTACAGCGGGTAGTCCAAAGGGTAAAAAAAGAGAACTGATGTGATCCAGACACGTGAAACCTTTAGAATCTTTAAATCTAGTATTACTAGGAAACTTGAATGAGGAAGAAGAGGTAAGAGATTATGAAGTGACATCATTTTGAACTTTATGATAGTGCCCAACTAGTCTCCAAGCATTTTCTTTCTTTGGCACTAAAAGCATCCTTGAATAAAAAGCATTCCCAACCTGGCAAGGAGGAACTGATTCCATCACTCCCTGAAACAGCATGTGTTTATGTACAGGGGGAATAAGAGTCTGGTCTTATCTGTTGAAGGAAGAATTACGCCCTGAAAAGGAGGGATTTCCTCCTACTGCCATCTGTAAATTTGAATGATCTAGAGAACACATCTGTCAAACTCTCTCTAGCCAAAGAGAAAAATGGAGGACTTTCTGGATTGGAAAAGGGACTGCCAGGGTGGGGGATGGGGATGTGGAGGGGGGGGGTCAAGATCCTTAAACAGTCGCTCAGACTTGTTGGACTTTCCTTGGTTATGGGAAGGGGGGTACTGAATTCATTCTGGAGCTCCTTTGCCATTTCTTCTTAAATATCTGTTTACTCGCATTTTGTCAAGACTGTTTATTTTGTTTTTTTCACAAAATTGGATGAGGAGTTAAAGAATCCCTTTAAAAATTTTGGAAATGGAAGGCTGAAAATTCTTAGATACCCTGTATCAACTTACCCCTCTCATCCTACTTTTTGATAACCACTGAAGCAGAGGAAACAAAAACTAAATCTTTAGGGAGAATTTAATATATTTTCATATCATCTGGGACATTCTGAGAATGCAGTATGGCAAACATCATCAAAATATTGCCAGTCGCCATAGCCCTGAAAAAGTATCAACTGAGTTATACAAAGACTGTATACAATGAGTAGTGAAGAAACTAAATTATGTAAAGACTATTCTTCCTCCACACAACAAGAAACTGCAGACAAAACATTCCTCATACTTTCACAATTACTTAAAATAAAACTTTAACATACGAGCCTGACAATTTAAAATTCTGAAAATCAAAGTTGAAGCAAAATACACTTTTTCCAACACTGACTAATAATCTTCCCATCATGAGAATGAGTATGATTTGAATTAACCAAAGGTTAACTAAAGCTATAACTGCTGAGTCAGGTTTGGGAAGAATGTACAAAAATTTTAAAAAGACTGTGGGACTTTATACATTCTAGCTGCCTTATTTACCGGCAGCATGTCAGGAAAACTACAAGAAGTGGCACACACAACCTCAAGAGCTGACAGAACTGGGAGAAATTGGTAAAGGTTCTGGAAATTCCTTCTATAATAACTCAAATTATTTTTCTGAGGGCCTGAGAAACCTCAGTGCTTCCTACGGAAAAAACTGACACATTCTGGAAATAGTCTCACAGAAAGAGACCCCTCCCCCACAAGGAGAATTCGAAACTGAGCTTTCCTCTGAGTCTAACTAAAAAACTGAGAAGAAAACCCTGTATCTGGCCCTTCATCTTCCTGTCCAGACTTGGAATCTCAAATCTTTTCAGGAAAACAGGTATCTCCTCTTTCTTTTACCAGAAACCACCTTATGAAGAGATCAATAGCCTGAATTAAACCCTGAGACAGACCTAGTAAACCTCTCCTGTCTATGGAAATTTGTGGAGGAGTAGATACATGTTTAGTTTTCGGTTTCTTTTTTGACAGAAAAAAATGGGACCAACAGTGTTACTAATGGCAGTAGCAGCAGCTTTCATAGGGATAAGCACACCATTCTGACAAACCTGAGAAGTCTTCCCTGTTCCTTCTCCCATGACTAACAGTAGACCTCTCTTGCCCACTGAGGGACCCCAACAATGCAGCATACATAACCAACTCCCAGTACATACTGACTGTAGGTGCTATACCAGAAGGATCTGGGGGTAAAAAGTGACTGGTCTGAAGAACAAGTTATGGCAGAGCAGTGTCACTCACCTGTGGCTGAGGCAAACTGCTAGTCTGCTGTGGTGGCAAAGGCTGTTTGCTTAACTTTTTCTTTTTGTGGCTGGAAAAAGGACAGACCATGACACCACTAGTTTGTCCCATGGATAAAAAGAAAATGGTACCTCTCTCCCAGAGAAAACGAGCAGCAAAAGCTGGTAACAAACTGACACCTTTTCCTCACAAAACACAGTAAAAAAAATAGCTTAAAATAATTTGCCAGCCCCAAAACGTAAAACAAATAGTTTCTCCATGGAAAACAACTTTCAAACTGACAGGAAAAAAAGAGTGCGCCCGTTTAAAAGTAAACTTACACTCCTAACTTAAAAATAACTTTCCTTAACAGGTAAGTACAATAGAACAACAATTTGTATAATTTGGAAGGTGTTATCCCAAAGGGACCTTATCTGTCCAGCAAAGGAATAACGCAAGCCAACCACTGATACACGAAAACTCACAGTGGAGCACACTCTTCAGCAGCAGTAAAGCTCTGAAAGGCTTGGCACCAAAACTTGTCTTTTCAATCAGCTCAGCTCGAGCTGACTAACAGTTTGTGCATGTGGAAGGTGCCTTGAAGCTACCATAAAAGTTTGTAATACTTCGCAAAAGCAACAACATTTCATGTGTTAATGGTGCTAAAATTTTGGGGAAAAGAAGTCACTTCCCACTGACAAAGATGAGTTCAATATGCAAGACTGGGAACATGACAAATGTAATGCAAAAAGCATAGTGTCAAAAAAATGGCTCAAACAAGATTATCAAAAAAATTAAAAAGCCATACTGAGCAAGTAATCAATTCTGATGAAGTCTCTTACAGCTTGAGCCAAAAGCGCTTAACCTTTCATATGTTTTATGTTAAGAAATAGTTTTACTTGCCTTTGGATTCTGGATTTTTTGGATACTACTGGCATTTGTATTGGATGTAGCGCAGTCGCGTGGGGTCAGTTACTTGCTCAAGATGGCTTTTTAAGTTTTTTGAAAAGACTGAGAACACATTTACCTCCTTAAGCCACTTTGGAACCACGTAAATCAGGTAAAGTTCTGAGATTATATAACCTTGTCAGAAGCTAAGGTCCATGAATGAAAACTGTGTGCAAACTGTTACTGTCACCCAAAGTCATGGAAGAATGTTGGTCTTCAGCTAGCTCACAGATATCAATAATTTATGCTAGTTCTAATCTGTGGTGTGGCTACTGTGGTTCTGCACTCAGAAATTATATGAGTAAGGTCACCCACTCGAATACTGCCCATCCCAGTGTTCACAATACATTCAAAGCCCACAAGAGATGTTTTAATGTCAAAAGTAGCAGAGATTAGTCCAGAAAACCTTCATTCCTAGTTGTCAACATTACATCTAAAAAGAGATTATTATCCCACTGTACTCTGTCCTTATCAGATCAATCATAGAGTACAATGCTCCCTTGCTATGTAGCTGACCAGGCATATGCAGCAACTAGGGTGACCTCAGAGGTTCCTTACAAAACGAATACAAGGCGTAACAAACCTGCCTTATGCAAAATGCCTTAAAGCCCTTTCCCTCTACTCCATCTCCTATAGATTGTTGAGGGCTGATTTATGACTGGCTGACAAGGCATCCACAAACGCAGCACTTACGAATCTCCTACATATCCTCAAGTCAAACAACACCAGGAAATTAAGGTCTGGGGACCTGAATTTTGTCTGTGACTTGAACAGAACATGCTAGAGAGACAGATATGCATCCTAGAGACTACCCCCTCCTATGGAACAGGCTTTCCGTCAATGTAAACCTGAATTTGTCTACTACCCATGTGAGGCTGCCAGCCCAGCTAGATAGAATTTTGTAAATAATTCTATGTCATTTGTGAATATTAATACGATTCATAGGCTTGTCTTACAAATGTAAGAGAACTATATATGTGTGTATTAAACTGCTGGTGCAGAAGGGTGTGTTAAACTGTAAGTTATGTGCTGAACTTCAAGAATGTAACCACAGTGTACCCTGCTGGAAAAGAGCAGAAATGTGTATAAACTATATACCTGTGCAACTGTATGGTTTCATGGTAGACGTTGGAACATACAGAGTTAACTTGCAAACTCTGAGAAAATAAGTGAATTGTTTATGATGATGTTCAACTCAGCTAGGAGACAGAATGTCTGTAGCTATAAGTTCTTTATATTGTCTGGAAAGAGAAATAATTACAGGTTTCAAATGTAAAAGTGACTGACTTCCAGTTTCAGGCAAACTTCTGAAAGATAAGTATTTTTGACACAGAGGTGCTAAATTTTAAGTTTCTGTTAGCCTGGGAACTGAAGGCACAGGTGACAAAGAATGATGTAATCTGAGATAACCCAGCAGAAATGTTTGATAGTAACTTAAGAACTAACTCAGAGAGTGAGAGTCTGTGCATTTTGTATTTGTCTTTGGATCTGACAACATCCTCTCATAAGCATTTGTCTTGCTCTGTAAGTAAGTTATTTAGGGCATAGCATCTCTTAGATATAGACAGGAATGCAGTAAAGATTAGTTTAGATTTTTACTTATTTATTTGACATTTGTTGACTGGGATAGTTCAACTGGGTAAATACCCGTTTTCAGCTGAGGCCCGGGGAGAAAAGCTCCAAAGTAATATTATATAAAATTTTATGTTACAATGAATGTATAATATAATGTAATTTTCTACAAATGCATTAACAAAAATGAAGGCAAAAGAGACATTTTATACAAATGTGTTTAAAAACAGATTATTAAAAGAGTGACAATTAGTTGAGGGATAGGAAACAGTGGTTAGATCAGCAGATTAGTAGTGCTACTCCAGGGGGGGGGGGGGTAGTGAGAGTGAACACCTAGTGAGTCAGTAGATGTGGAATGATAGTAGATGTTAGTTGAAGTGATAGTACAGCAGAGTTCCAGACTAGATAAGTAGGTTGCAGTTGAGAGTCACAATCATTACACTTGAAAATGGTTGGGTTGTAGAGGATGTTGTGATGTAGAAGAATGGTACAGGGTATTAGGTAGAAGAGGAGGCAAATAAGTGAGAGTATTAATAGATAGGATTAGGACTGGATTTATGGAGGTAGGTTACAGGGACATATCCAGGTGTGGTTTAGATGATGTTTGAGGGATTTCTTAAATTTGTATGTGTGGGGTATGTTTCGTAGGGCCAGGGAAAGCTTGATCCAAAGGATAGCAGATGAGTAACAATACAGACACAGTCCTGCAGATTTTTTTGGTTTATAGATGTTTTCTGTATTTATCTGTGACTGTCCTGCAATGTTGTTTTAAAGTATTTCATGTGAATCTGAACTCTGTTGTCACTGTATTGAGTTACTGAGTACTGTCTTGTGCTTTCATTAATTATTATTAAATATATTTAAACCTTTTAATTGTGGCTGGTTTGTTTAGATATATTTAAGCTCTTAGAATACTTGCATATGTATTTGTTGACACTGTATAGGTCACTCCTAAATGGCCTTAAAAGTTTTGGTCACACTTACCATTTGGATAATAGTAACATTACACATAGAATTGGTCACCCTTTGGGAAGGGCCTTACAGTAGCTGATAAGAGTGGTTGGTGGCAGCTGATACTACATTGTAGTCTGGGCAAATGGGGGCATAGCTAGTGAACCTGTGCCAGCCTTTCCCAAGGGTGCCTGTGTGTTGGTATATAAATCAAATCTCAAAGTGTGTGTGTGTTAGCTAGTTGGTCGGGGACATGAAGCACTGGATAGACAGAGAGGGTGCTGGAGGTTTTGGCTTGACCACTCGACTGAGATCTGAACACTACAGCTGTGCCAGTGGGGAGTCTTACTGAGGATCTGGAGAGAGTGAGGGAGAAACCAGCTCCAGACTGACTGTGACCTCTGTGTGCTCTTAAGGGAAATTGTACTTTACTGTCTGTGTACTGGTCATCCTCCCAATGTGCACATCCCTCACTGGTGTTAGTGGTGAGGATTGAGGTTCCTTGATTACTGGGCCAGTGCAAGGGCGTCACATATTAATTGTTTGGCAGTGGTGGGATATCCACATCACATATTAATTGTTTGGCAGTGGTAGGATAGCCACATCACATATTAATTGGTTGAAAATGGTAAGTTAGCCACATCACATATTAATTGGCTTAATGGTGTGGATATTGAATTCCTGCACCTTATGTACAGTGGTCACTGAAGGTGTTTGTACTCTTGATCAGCCACACAGTGAACATTCAGAGTTCATATCACAATTGTTTTACTTTTTTTATTGTTAGCTTAGTTAGTCAACGAGAGCAGGCAAGCATGTCAGCAGAGGAGTATGGCAAGCTGACAAGGAGCCAGTTGGCTGAGATGTGTCAGGCTAAAGGACTGGTGCATGCTAACCTGACTAAAGCAGACATGATTGCAGCTTTAGTCACAGCTGCATCAGAGAATAGCAACCAGTAGGACAATCAGACTGGCCATGGAGATGTACAACTCTCAGAAAATGGACAGCTCAACCTTTCCACAGAGGACTTAAAAATCTGTCTGGAGTTAAACAGACTTGAGTTGGAGGCCAAGTGTTTGGAAATAGAAGCAGCAGAGAGAATGAGGTGTCTAGAGAGTGAGGAAAATGAGACACTGCGATGCCTGGACACTGAGGAGAAGGAGAGGCAGAGGCAACATGAAAAGGAGATGCTGACTCTTTGCCAGAGTCATGGACATAATGGGGAAGGGAGTAACCGAACCCCAAAAGCAACAAAGGTCTGTAAATTTCTTCCACAATTTACAGAGGGAGATAATTTTGATAGTTTCATTCATATGTTTGAGAGGGTATGTAAACAGTATGATATTGATCAAGAGCGCTGGGTAAGGTTCCTGACCCCCTTATTCCATGGTAAAGCTGTAACTGTAATGTCCAAACTGTCTGACACTGACTGTTTAAATTATAATGTTGTAAAGAACGGTTTGCTAGAATTTTTTTAAGTTAACACCTGAAGCTTATAGGAAAAGGTTTTGTGAGCATAGACGCAAAGCAGATGAAAGTGTGTGTAAATATGTTGCGGAACTAAGCACTTATTTTCATAGGTGAGTGGATGTCAGGTCACCACTTTTGAAGGGCTGGCAGGCCTTTTGGAGAGGAGAAAAAGCCCTTAGCACTTTGCCTGAGGACATGAGAATCTGGTTAGCTGATAGACAATGCACAACTGTAAATGAGTTGGTGAAGAAGCGAGACCTGTACCTAGCAAGCAGGGCATCACTGCACAGGAAAAGGACACCCAGTGCTGCTCATGGGTCAAGGGAACCCATGGTGGGCAGCCCAGACTGCCCCAACAGAGTCCGCCAGTAGCAGGGGAAGCCACTAGTCCAGGTACACGTCCAGGATCTAGGGTTAAATGTTTTAAATGCAACCAGTGGGGCCACATAGCATATAGATGTCCACAGAGGCAAGGTGGGGAACAAAAGGTGGGAGAGCCAGTAAGTGGGAATGACAAAATGCCAACAGTAGGTTGTCTTGAGACAACCAGGATACCAAATTACCAACCTGCAGATGTCCTTATAGGGAATAATTTTGTTAATGCAGTACCATGTGTTCATGTGGTTACATGTAGTCAGGCTTGGAGACAAGCATGTGGGTCTGGAAGCCTGGGGGAGACACAGACCGCACACTTGCAGCCAGGACTGGTGAGGTGGTTACTTCAGGGAGGGAGCTATCCTGTAGCAGTAAGGCTAAAGGTGAGCCATATCTGCTTGTGGGTACTGATGTTCCCTTGAACAGAGTGACTGCAAGGGCAGAGGTGAGTAGCAGTATCCAGGCTGCCAGTGAGGCACCAGTGTCAGAGGATACCAGACTTCCTGTGGAAGGGGAGCTGGGAAGGGTTAGAGAGAGAAAGTTGAGACAGGCTCAGCTCTCAGACCCTACATTACAAGGCCTGAGGGAGGTAGCTAGTGAGGTACCTGATTTTCAAGGGAAGGGGGACTCTGTATACTGGGAGAAAATGTTGCTGTATAGAGAGTGGACCCCTGAGGGAGGGCTAGAGGGTGAGAGAATACAGCTGTTGGGTAGTACACAGAGCCGTGGCCTATGATATTCCCTTTGCAGGTCATATGGGCATAAAATGTACAAAGAGACATATTATGCAGAACTTCTATTTGCCTAGGATTTCCAGAGATGTAACAGGGTACTGCAGGACCTGTGAGCAGTGCCAAAAGGTAGGCAAAGCAGGACACAAGGTGAAAGCTCCTTTGATGCCTTCATCTGTAACTGAGGACCCATTTCAGAGGGTAGCTATGGATATTGTGGGGCCTCTGAGTACCCCAAGTTCTACAGGGAAAAAGTATATCCTTGTGGTAGTACATTATGCTACCAGATACCCTGAGGCAGTGCTCTGCCCTCCATTGAGGTAGAAAAGGTGGCAAATGCTTTGTTAAGAGATTTTCAGCAGGGTAAGTTTCCCAAAAGAATTATTGCCTGACAGAGGTGCCAATTTCATGTCAGACCTGCTGGCTTGTCTGTGGAAGTACTGCAGGGTGAAGCACCTAAAGACCACCGCCTATCATCCCCAGGCTAATGGTCTTGTTGAGAGGTTAAACTCTACATTCAAGACCATGCTACGGCCATTTGCAGACCAGTTTAAGAGGGACTAGGACAAATATTTGCCCCATCTGTTGTTTGTTTACAAAGAGATTCCCCAGGAATCCACAGGTTTTTCACCCTTTGAGTTGTTGTATGGGCATAGGGTGAGGGGACCTCTAGATTTAATTTGAGATGAGTAGGAGGGTGAGTGTGAATCTCACAAGGAATCTGTTATGGCATATGTCCTAAACCCCAGGACAAGGCTCAGGGAACTCACAGGCTTGGCCCAGGAGAACCTGGCAGAAGCCCAACAGCAGAAAAAGGTCTGGTATGACAGGAATGCTCAAGCTAGAGAGTATGGTGTAGGGCAGCAGGTAATGGCTATCATCCCTGTCAGACACAACAAGATGCAGGCAGCCTGGGAGGGACCCTACACGGTGGTAAGGAAGGTCAGTGATGTTAACTACATGGAGGAACTGCTAGGCAGGGGCACAAATTGTACCATGTTAACATGATGAAACCTTACCGTGATGGAGAGGCCCTTGTTCTAAGTATTTGCAGTGGGTTGCAGGAGGAGTCTGAGGTGATCTCCTCAGTGAGGCTTGGACTGACACCTCAGTGGAATGGGTAGCAATGTCCCAGCAGCTATCTCCTACCAAGGTTCAAGAAATCCGAGCAGTGTTACAGGAGTTTGGGGACATGTTCACTGGGAAACCAGGGTGCACCCACCTGGTGCAGCACCATGTGGATACAAGACCCCAAAGGCCTATTAGGCAGGCTCCTTATAGGGTGCCTGAGAGAGTCAAACAGACTCTGAGGGAGGAGATACAGGAAATGTTGGAACTAGGGGTAATTCAGGAGTCCAGCAATCCCTGAGCCTCCCCAGTGGTGCTGGTACCAAAGAAGGATGGCAGTACCAGGTTCTGTGTGGACTACAGGAAATTAAATAGTCACACAGAGTCAGATGCTTACCCCATGACTAGGACAGATGAAGCCCTAGGGCAGCTGGGTGGAGCTAAGTATCTTACTGTGACACCCATGCACTGACCCACTAATCAAGGAGCCCCAGTTTAAGCGCAACCAACACCAGTGGATGGGGAATATGAAATTTACACCAGGCTTGGCAACAATGCCCATTATGGACAGAAGTAGCTTATAAATGAATGGACCTCCATATACTATCTAGATACAGGACATCATTATTCTTTCAGGAAAACTTGGTTAGGCTTAGAAAGGTAACCCCCCCCCCCCCGGTCTAGAAACAATCTATGAATCTGAGGTGGCACTGTGCTTTGGCTCTGAAAAATGCTGCTTTTTCAGCTTCTGACTCATATACTATCCGCTGCACTGAAGCATCAATTTGTCTGTGTTTGACTAAGGCTGCAAGGATTTTGTAAGGATCACCTGCTTAAGGGTGCAAAATTATAGACAAAATGCTTATTAGTTTTCTGTCTTACAGCAGAGGACCTTTGATAATGTCTTCTGTGGTGGGACTGAAATGCTGTTTTACTCACAGACCTACACTGTAGATGCATACATTCTGCACTGCATATAACAAAGCTGTTAATGCCAACAAAGCTTCCATGGAAACAACTGTCTTCACAAAATAACTGATCAAATTAAAACTATTTTAGCTTTCAGCTAAAGACATTGAACCTTTACTTGAAAAAAATCCTTCTCAGATGCCCTCCCCCTCTGGTTATGATAATGCCCTGGTTCATCCCTCACTGAGAAGATTTTGCTACTTTGCTTCTACAGATCTGTAATCTCTGCTTAATGCAGAATGTCAGCATCTGGAAAACTGCTCTCATCAAACCTCTTCCAAAACAACCAACCAAAATCTGAAAACACTTCCTACTTTCATTCTATCCTCATTCTTCATTCTCCCTACCCTTGGAAAATTCCTTAAAACTGATTTGCAATCAATTTTCTGCCTATATTCAACAATCTCACTTCTATAACTGAAACTGCTTGTATTCTGCTCTGGCAGGATTACCATGACTGCACTACAGATCTCACTCATGAAGTCCTAGTCATGACTGAAGGCAACCTTTCTGGTGCATTCTATTGACCTTACTAAGGCTTTTGACTTTACTAACTGTCAAGTCATTGGAGGTTAACCCCACAAATAAAGTGAATACAAAAAGGAAAATGGGATAAACACAATCCCCAAATACCACATCCTGCTGAATGAACAGCTCACATGGGCAAAAAAAGATGATCTACCACAAACAGGTATGTGTGTATATCAAGACAACAAGGTAAAAGGAAATGCAAAAACACATTTGTGAACGAAGCTGTGTGCATGTGTGTTTGTGTGAGGGAGGGTGCCACATTCCACGCTAATCAAGAATAATGAAGAAAAGCGATGTGGACCATATAGCAAATATGTTACGAAGCTGGTCTGTAATGACAGCGAGTAGAGTGAGCCTTCTAGTGGCTCCCACTTAATAACTGGGTGAATCAATGCAAGTCCCTTAACCTCAAGCTCCTTCGTCACCCATGACACAAGGGCATAGATGCTGAGCCCGCAGACTGCCTGACATAAAATGGAATGTTATGAAAGGTCAGTGAAGCTACTGCAGCTAGCTTTTGGAAGCAATACAACTTCAGTTCGAAAAACAGTGACAAGAAATGGCAGAAACTGCCATCTAGTTATGTTCATTCATGGGAGACCTGGGAACTGCACTGAGAAAGATCTTGCACCTGTAGTAAGCTCACAGGTGGGAATGGATATTAAAGTTGTGAGAGGAGGAATGAAAAAAAATCCATCAAGCCAAAGGAAAACAAAACTGCAAGAACAGTAGTTAGAATGGGACATTTTAAAAATTAACATGAAGGTAAAGTTGGGGGTCTAGGGAAAGCAGCAGTGCTTATGACAAGAGAACAACAAAGCAAGATTTACTCCCAATGGACATACAGTGGAAAAGACAGTGAAGTGAAAACAGATATGGCTCACTCTAGTAGCACAAGAGCACCTCTGCATAGGCAGAGCTGGCGTATCCCACAAGATGGGAAATGCTTACAAGCTTCTTTAATCTCAGTAATGGAGTTTTCTGGAAGCAAGTCTACATGGCAGGACAATGGCAAAGTGCTGAGATGCATGTTTTTTTCTACATTTAGCACTTCTAAAATAAGTGCTGCAAAATCACATTGGTGGGTTACTCAATGTATGAAAGCAATATATACAATTTAAATGAACACTTTAAACTGGAATCTAACCACATTAAATTACACTTGGGGATTGGTACAAAAATTCTGAATGTCTAAGACTACTAATTCTTAACAGCCTACGCCCTTTAAACCACTTTTCATCACATGTACTTCAGTCTCTGACATTACTGGCTAAATTCCAGAAACATTTTCAAAAACAAATTGAGTTTAGTATCTAATTAACTTAAACATTTGCATGTGCTAGGATCCAAAGCACCAGACCTTAAATCACCCTCCTAATTTTTTACATTCTTTACTTATTTCCATTTGCTTACCGGGAGAGTAAGCTTAAAATAGCTCGTTTTCAGCAGAGGCCTGGGGAGAAAAGCTCCACAGAGTACAATATTGCAACAGAAAAATATTCATATAAAATACATAAAATGTACAGTATAACGTTCATTAAAACAGCTCTTTGCAAAAACAAGGAATTCAATATTAAACTAAAATCTAATCAATGACTCACTAAATGATTCCTAACATAAAGAGATACAACCTTTCAAACAAAATCAGCTTCCTGGTTAGAACTCTAATAAACTCCATTAAACAGTTTTGCCAGCACCCACGAAAAGCCAGGGTTTGCCAAAGCAATTTATTCTCAAATGCGCTGCTAACAAAAAAAGTATCAACGGTTAGATATCTCAGCTATACTGTTACTGTCAGAAGTTTTTTCTTCAATGCATTTCCTAAAAACTAAATCCATATGAAAAGAACCTAACATCTTAGACTTTCATGACAGAAGCTATTATGCTATTTTTTTCTATTTTACAGAGTTGGGACAGAACAGCCAAAGGTATGGCAAAGTCAAAAGCAAAGTCTTCTAGAAAAATCACTCTGTCCAAAACCCACAAGACCTACAACACCCCCTCCCTGTAACTTCACAAACTCCAGCAAGAAATTAGAAGTTATATACTTACCATAACTTGACATTTGTGTTTTCCATTTTCATTCCTCGTCATTATTGGGTTACGGATCCGACCCTCGGATCAGACTTACAGACTTGGATCTTAGTTTTGAGCTCCTCCCTCAACCCACAATGCTTTATTCTTTCTACAACTTCCTCAGATCAAGTTTGCTACCTAACTGTTTACAGGATAAAGAGATAATACAGACAGAAAAGACCCTCAGGCCCAAACCAGGAACATAAAAGTTCATAAAAATATACTAAATCCTCTAAGAGCCACTAGGTTGGAGGATGGCTGGGAGGGAAGGTGAAAAAGACTGAAAACAGGCAACACAGATGCCAAGTTATGGTAAGTACATAACTTCTACATCTGATGCTGTCCTTTTCATGTTTCCTCACTATTGGATCAGAGTCCCCAGCTACATTACCCTTGGGTGCCTCAAGGAAAGATATGCTGGAGCACTGCCAACCCAAAAGAAGCTCTGCTTCTGGAGACAATGCCCAATTTGTAATATGTCACAAAGGTATGAGTCTTTGACCAAGTGGGTGCCGCACAAATATCATCAATCGATGTTCTGGAGGAGAAGGCAGATGAAGTGGCTATAAATAAAGGAGGGCGAGGCAGTTTTAGGCAATTTCTAGAATAAATTAAAGAAATACAATCCGTAATCCATTTGGCCAGTGTAACCTTGGAGACTGCTTGGCCTAAACAGTTAGGGGAAAAAGATACAAACAGTTGCTCAGATTTTCTGTACTGTTTTGTTCTATGAAGGTAAAATCTAAGTTGTCTATGCACATCAAGAAGATGCAAACCATACTCACCCTTGTTACAGAAATTTGGAAAGAAGACTGGCAATTGTATAGACTGGTTAATATTAGTCTCTGTGCCCACTTTAGGATTAAAGGAGGGATTGGTATGGAGGGATACTCTATCTTTATGAAAAATGATGTAAGGCGGTTTAGATGACAATATCTGAAGTTCAGAAATTCTCTTTGTTGAAGTAATGGCTACCAAAATATGTTTTTCCAGGAAAGAAATTTAATTTCACAATCACTAGCTGGTTCAAAGGGCTTTTGAGTTAGGCCCTGAAGAGTAAGTGAGATCTCACTGTGGAGACAAATCTTTTATCAGAGATCTAAGTAGAAAAATCCCCTTCATGAATGCCGTAGAATGGACTGAACCGTAACCATCTGGAACTTTGACTTTTTTTTACACACAAGTAAAGACTGCTTAGATACAGAATGTGTCTCATGTCTCCAGTTTTCTTTGGCAATAAAAAGAAGCAGGAGTAAGTTCCAAATCCTTTTCGTTCAGTTGCGACCTCTTGGATGACTCTTTTTTGAAGTTGTTTTTGAATCTCTATTACTGCATACTCCCTCTGACTGGTTAGAACATCAGTGAGTCTCGTCTATTTTCCTGGAGGTAGAGGGGAAAAGAGAATGTAATAACCTCTGGATATTAAGCTTAGCACCCACGCATTTTTTGTGAGATTGGTCCAGGTGCCCAGGTGCAGGGAAACCCCCCCCAACAGCTGCCACAGCCGAGCAGCACTTCGGGAGCGTTGATAAGGCCCATCAGAAAAAGATTCTCTGTAGCCCTGATTTTGCAGACCTCCTCTGCCTGTGGGGCAGTGTCTTCCATTAAAACTTCCTCCTCTGCCTCTGGAGGAAGCATCCCTGCTTTGATCCTGAAAAGAACCTTGGGATTTCCGGAACAAAGTCTTCTTACCACCTCGCTGACTTCTGGAGAAAGTACGCTGAGGAGAAGAAAACTTGATCCTCATGGCAGAAAGGGTCTTTCCTTCCTGTTCGCTGTGGGTTAAAGTATCCTTGACATATGATCCAAACAAAAAAGAGCCATCAAGGGGGGCATTAACACATTTCTGCTACTAAATTCACCCTCCATACCAAATACTCTCATATACATCTTCAGATGTCTGCCCTCTATTGTAATATTTCCATTCTAGGTCCCTTCTGCAAAGCAGGTTCTAGTCCTTAGCAATAAATATCTCCTCCTGAAACATTAATTCTTATCCCAAAATTCTCCTAAACTCCATAATCTAACCTTTAGGTGTGGTATAAATATATATCATTGTAATCCTCCTCCCTTGCCACTAGTCCCTTACTGTCACAAATTTATCATTACCTTTTTCCCTCTTCTGTCATTACTGAAACCCCTCTTAAAGTCAATGTAATTAGTCCCCTTTTCCTTTGTCCCTGATACCCTGCTGAATGTCCATACTGAAATATTTTTATGAAAATGCACATGCTCATTTCAATCCAACTGTTTTTTTTTCCTGTAATATTGCTGTTTACAGCCTACACTTCAGTATAGTTAATTTATCTTTATTCTGTCTTTACCTGCAAGACTGATTTTTAAGGTATTGTGATAAAAAGCTATTAGTCTTGAATCTTATACTTGCCGGTGCTTTTGAATACATATTTTAAATGTATGTTTCTAACTTCCAGCTTACATGCACAAACTAATGTTTCAGTCTGATCTTGTACATGATTGCATCTTCTAATCTCCATTTCAACTGGTCACATTTTCTCAGACCTTTTCACTTCATTAAAAGTAAGAAACTAAGCCTCTTTTAACTCATAGCAGACACACAAATCTTTAGACACTTTACAGAAAGGAAGCTTATCCCTCCAGATAAGAGCAATTGCTCCAAAGCATATGTCCCCCACCCACCCCTTAAATATTTAAAGTTATAATTATCCATGCTAAAGCAGGTGTTAAAGTCTGTTATCCCACTTTAATCAGATTGTTGGGTTTCCTGTCCTTATTTTATCTGCATTTCCCTCCCACATGTGGAAAAAAACAGATTACATGCTTTCAGTAAACTTTAACATTCTGCATAAAGGTGCACTGGCCACCCTTAAATTAGCTAAATTGCACACTGTTTTACCTTGAAGTACTAATGTTACTGTGGTGGCATTTACGGGTATAACTGTTCATTTTCCACAGTTTCAAACCATTTATTTTCACTGACCTGCTTGCCAGTTCCCTTTATACAAATGCCTTGTACGTATCATTCAGGTCTCACAGATAAGACTTTTCATAATTGCTTGCATCTGCAGACTCCTTATTTCCAGCTAAAAATGCTTTTCATCATTCACTCTTGTCTCTGGGTGGCTACGGTGGTGCAGCGGTTAGCATTGTCACCTCACAGCAAGAGGTTCTCTGGTTCGATCCTCGGCTGGGGTACCTTCTGTGCGGAGTCTGCATGTCCTCCCTGTGGTCGTGTGGGTTTCCTTCGGCTGCTCCGGTTTCCTCCCACACACCAAATACATGCTGTAGGTGGATTGGACACTCTAAATTGGCCCTAGGTGTGAGTGCGTGTGTCTTCTGTGGAAGGTTGGGCGCCGGGCTGGCAACTCGACACCGTAAAACTCCACCGCCAATCATGCTTACAGGTGATCCGCTGTGGCGACCCCTAACCAGGAAAAGCTGAAAGAAGAAGAAGCTTTTAAAGGGCTCTGTGCAGTCACAAAGCCTCATCCAGGCATGTCTCCTGATTGCAATACCTGAGCTGGCTACTCATGAGGAACTCTTGACCGAATGGGAGAGGAGACTCATGGAAGAATTACTGACGGAAGTAAAAGCAGCCATTTGAGAGACACTTTTTTAAAGTCCTCCTCTGACATGGTCTCTGCAACAGAGTTGGAAAATTCCTTGACCAGGCTTCTCTGCAAATGACTGAAGTGTGCCAAGTAGTTTAATGACCTCAGTGCAAAAGTAGAAGAAGCACAGATGTGCTCACTTAACTTGTCCATCACTCTGGATTCTCTGTTCAGCGGGTAGATGAGAAGCTATGCTCAGCTAGCTCCTTTTTAGTAGCAGCTGCAAAAACCATGGCATCCACAGGAACACCCCTATTCCAATGCAGTCTGTCCTTGGGTGGGGATAAGAATTTATCGGGGTGCTTGGGGTTCGCTTCAATAGTGTCTGGCTCCTTCCAGACCTGGTGGGAGACTAGATCTGTTAGGCCATCTGCCAGGGGGGAGGTTACCCAAGAAGTAGACATGCCCTCCCCAAAAGCCTCCAAAAACACTGACTCCTCAGAAGAAGGATTTTGGGTAGATCAAACACCTCTTTGCCTAAGTATCTCTATGATGTCTCCAGGGGAGACATCATCCAATGGTGATTTCGGGGATCTTTCTGCCTCAAAGTCTGTATCCTTGGTGAGGGACTCCATAGGGGAGTCCATGTGCTTCCTTTTGCATGGCGTCTTTCGATGAACCTCCTCCATGGGATGGTCAGGGGAGATACCAGAATAAGTGGGGGCTCCCTCTGGGGGAAGATCTCTGAGACTTCTTGTGGTGGGCTGACCCTGAACAAGCATGATGGGCTCAGTACTCATATCCAATGGAGGGCAGCAGGGAAGATCAGAGATATGAGAGGTCAGATCCCTATGAGAAGAGAAAGCCCTTTCTACAACCTGGAAAGCAGACAGACCCAGTGAAATCAGCCCCCCCATCACCCTCAGAGCAGAGGCGACCGAGGAAGAGAGGATAGGGACAACCCTGGATCTGTGGCTTCCAGACAGAATGGGACCCAAGCTGTCAACAGCCAAAGCGCCAAGGGGAAGGGACAGATCCAGAAAAGTCAGAACTGAATCCCTAACCCTGGAACCGACCTCAACCTCCCAGATCCAAGACCCACTCCGATCTGACAACATTGGAGCAGAGCCAGTCAGAGTAACAGTCAGAGTTGAGGAAGGGAGCTATCTAGGATCCTGGGGCTCCAAAGCAGTTGGCTGGATCGGAGAAGGAGACTAGGTAACTTTGGCAGGAACACTCGCGGACCTGAAACTGGGAAGGAGTTGACAAAACCCCCATCAGAATTTGAGTTTTGAGGAATCTCTGCATCATTCCGTCCATGTCTATATTCAAGAAACTCCTAGAGGACCTGGGAGAAGTAGCTGTAGCAAGCCTCAAGTGTCCATTAGGAATTTGCAATAAGTCTGTAGGTAAGGTTGGTGAAACAGTCCTGACCGAGTATTCAAGAGTTCAGATCCTAGCTGTAGGATTTATAGACCTAGGATCCAAGCTGGAGGTGGAAGGCCTGAAGGAACCTGGAACAGAAATGACTTCTGTTGGATCAGAGGGGTGTTTTGGATCCGAAGTAGTAGAAGCGGTCTCGGTCTGAGGATTTCAACACTTTTGGTTGTGGTTCCCAGGAGGCCCTTGGGGTCTTAAGAGGACGCTTCTTAGGATCCGAGGATTCATAATGACTCTTACAGGGGCAGTGAGCCCTTGATGAAGATGAAGAAGATGCAGGGAGAAGCCTTTTAGGATTAACTTATTCCTGTGGTCTGCGATCGCTCTAGGGTTAAAACCCTCACAAATAAGACAGGAAGATTGCAAATATTCTGGTCCTGGACAGTACTCACATTTTTCATGCACATCTGACTGTAGGATCTTAACAATATATAACAAAAAAAAAACAGATCACTAACACTGCAGATGCTAAGTTAAGACTAAAGCACTTGGCTGACAACAAAAGTTAAGCTACACTAGAACAACAAGAAAACTTTTGGAAAACAGTCTTATCCAACAAGAACAAGTTAACTATAACTATATAAAATCCTCACATACACTAAAAACTACAGAACAAGACTGAATATCTACGTTTTTTTTTTGAAACCAGAAAGTCAGAAGGGAGGCAAAGGCCCTGACAAAAACAGAGAAGAAAGGGAAGGGAAGGCAAGAGTTTCTAACACCTGTGAAAGACTTACAGGTAGAGGAGGTAAGGTAATAGCAGAGAAACTATTGAAAAAATTAGCAAATCAGAGAACCTGAATGAAAAATACTTTGTTTCAAATGCTTGTACTTGCTCGAGACAGACATCCGCATCTGTTCACTGTGGTGGCAAATGAGATCTGTGGAAGCTGTAGAGAGGGTAATGCACTGTGGTTAGAGGGAGGAGCTCGAGTCCAGGATCCAATTTTGTAAAATGCAGCTGAGCTGGATCCGAGGGTTGGATCCGTAACCCAATAATGAGGAAGAATGGAAAGGACAACATCAGATCCATCTTCTTCTCCTGCAAGCACATCTGTCTTTCAGACATTATAAATCCTTAATCCATTCTCCAAAAGTCTAACATACTTCACAAGGTTGCTTTGCTTTATCAAAGTCACTGTTCACTTATTATTTAGCCTCTCCATAATCACTGTTAAGAGACTTCCTAGACCTTCCAGTCTCTATAAGCAGCCTAGCACAGCACTGATAACAGCTTCTTCTTTCTGTGCTTCTGTAAGGGCTGTCTATGGAACAAAAGTATCACCACTCAAACTCCATGCTTCAGAGCTTTTTCTGCTAAATTTGTGATGGCATTTTCATCCTTGTTTATAAGACATACAGTGGATATAAAAAGTGCACACACCCCTGTTAAAATGCCAGGTTTTTTGTGATATAAAAAATGAGACCACAATAAATCATTTCAAAACTTTTCCCACCTTTAATGTGACCTATAACCTGTACAATTCAATTGAAAAACAAACAAATCTGTCAGGGGAAAAAATATAAAAAATAAAAAACGTACAATAAGCTAGTTGCATAAGTGTGCACACCCTTAAACTAATACTTTGTTGAAGCACCTTTTGATTTAATTACAGCATTCAGTCTTCTTGGGTACACACCTGCCATCAATTAGACTGATTAACCTCAAATAAAGTTCAGCTGTCCTAGTAGGAGTTTCCTGACATTTACTCAGTTGCCTGCTGCAGCAAAAGCTTTACAAAGTACAAATGCTTTTTGTTAAAAAGACACCCGATTTGTTACAGACAAAATAAATGCAATTTGTTATCCATTTTTGATAGAGTAACTTTGGCAACTAATTTACACAAGACGGGTCCTGTAAATGAAATAAACAGTTGATTTAATTTTCTGATGTCTTTAGTCCTATTCAAATAAAAATGCAACTGTCTAACCTGATAGACTTCTCTGAAGTGGTCACCAAAGCCGTAGATGAGGGTAAGGTGGTTCACACAGCCTATCTAGATCACGCCAAAGCTTTCAACACCATCCCCCACTCTGGAATTATAGATAAACTCACTAAACTAGGTATAAATCCCTATGTCACAAGATGGGTTGCCAACTGGCTCACTGACAGTACCAACATTGTGAAAGTAGCATACTCCAAATCCAACTTCAGACCAGTGACAAGTGGAGTACCACAAGGTTCAGTCCTCTCCTGTTTGGTATCTACTTCTCTGAAGTACAGGCTAACACAGAAGGTCTTTGGCTAATGAAGTTTGAGATGACTGCAAACTAGGAGCCATAATCGAAACTCCAAACGATGTGGACATCCTACAAAAGGGCCTCACTGAGACAGATGCCTGGTGTCAAAACCATGGCCTCAAGCTCAATGCCAAAAAGTGCACTGTCATCCTTTTTGGTAAAAACTCTGTACCCATGAACTACTACATAGGCAGCAGTCTACTTAACACCGAAAGTGTGATAAGAGACCTTGGGACACAGGTGGACAGTAGTCTCTCCTTTGATAATCACATTGCCACAGTAGTTAGGAAATCCTTCTATGTGGCACACCTCATCACAAAAGGTTTCTCATCCAGGAAAAAAAGAGGTCATTGTTCCCTCTACTGCCACTCATTAGACCCATTATAGAGTACAATGCCCCTTTTGGTATGTACCTCACAAGACATCTACAACTGGAAAGGCCGCAGAAATACCTCAAAAAGAGGACTACCTGCCTCAAACAGATGCCCTACGCAGACCGTCTCAAAAAATTGCAGCTTTACTCCGTCGCATATCACCTACTCAGAGGCGATCTCTACCTAACACACAAAGCTATGTCAAACCCACATTTTATGCATTTTTTAAAGACTGATGGCTTTTCTGACATGTTTACAGATTTTAGTCAAGGCTCTAAAGACAAGTAGAAACAGATTTTTTTTATATATATATTAGCAAACAGAAGGAAAAAAAGGGGGGGGTATCAGCAATGGTAAGAAGAATTACCTAGCTACAGGAAGCAATACTAGTGATAGTATCTGGAGAGTACATAAGTACAAAATGAAGGTAGAAAATTAGGGATTATTAAATAGATGATAAAGAAAGTAGGGTAAGGTTTAAGATAATATAGATAGTAAGTAGTAAGAAAAATAACTGTCACTTATGTCTACAAAGCTCGAGAGTAGTAGTAGACCATGTCTTTTTTTGCTGGAGTGGCAAACGAGATCTGAGGTAACTGGGACTGGTACTTTAGAGGTAAGGGTGAAGCTCGAGAGTTCCTGGTTGCCACGAGCTTTAACAACAGATGAGTCAGATCCGACAGATCAGATCCAAACCCATCTGTTGAATGAATGAAAATTGACAACATCAGATGCTGTGTTTAGACATGAAGTCATGCTTTTCAGCATAGATCAATCGTTATTTATCAATGTGCTCTTTTAGTTCTGAGATGATAGTTGTCTCCAGGATTTTACATAGAAGAGGAAGAATGAAAAATACTCTGTAGTTTATTTATATTAGAGTCAACTGTCAGATTTATACAGGGGTGGCAGTAACTTGTTTCCACAATTCAAAAAAAAGACTATAGGCACTAAGGTTATGCTGAAAACTAAAATACTGGGAATACAGGGAAAAGAACAAAATACAAACTTTGAGGTTATAGTTTCAGGGATTACTTACCAGGGATAAAAATAGGAAACATTAGTTTCAAAATCAAATTCCTAATAAAATGCTTCAAGTCTATCATTAATTAAATCATACAACCTTGCTGTGCATATAAAATTTAATGTAAGTGATCCTATAGTGCTGATTATACATAGTTTCCCAAAAGTACATAAAGACTTAGCCCATCCATCTATGCAACCAACAGCATCTGGTGTAGATACATTGCATCTACTTCTGTAATTTTAGAACACAAGCCTAAGTCTGTTATATGTAATCTTAAAGTACCATTACAGATACAAAAAATGTTTTTGCCTAAACTGAGACACTAGTATGAATCTACAGAAATGCCAGATTTTATGTTTATAATATTAAACGTGGAATCCCTTTTCACAGTTAACACTGAATGATAAAGGGAAAGACGCAGAATTAATTTATTACAGCATACTGAGCTTTCTAATGCTTATATTAAATACATTATGCACAGTGGTGGTGCTGCGGTAGCGTTGTCGCCTCACAGTAAGACGCTGTCCGGTTCGATTCCCACCTAGAGTGTCTTCTGCGTGGAGACATGCGTGAATAGGCATACCATCATTGAAGGTTGTGCGTCAGGGCTGGTAACTCGGCACGTAAAAATCAACTACCAATCATTAGTGGGCCGGAGTTCTGCTGTGGCAACCCCTAACCGGGAAAAGCCGAAAGACACAAACAAACAAATGCACAGTGTTAAAACATACACTAGAAAGTAATATGTTCTGCTATAATAATGAATGCTACCACCATCAGAGAAGTTTGGCTATAGTAACACCTGTAGCCAACACGAAGACAAATTTATCAATAAGGAAAACCACGAACAAGTAAACAGTACCAATAAAGTAGAATAAATCCACGACCTGGAAGGTGGCTCTTTCTTTTCCCACACAACTGCAACCTCCCACAATTTTTGTGGGAGGTTGCAGTTGTGTGGGAAAAGAAAGAGCCACCTTCCAGGTCGTGGATTTATTCTACAAATTTATCAATGTCAAAATGGGAAAATATGTGTATGGTCAACATATGTGTGCTGGACATATTAATTTTATTTACATTTTGTGGATGATTTTTTTATTAAGAAAGATGGCTATAAGATGCTGTGTGCAAATGTTGACACACTGAACATTAGTAGTGAATATTTGAAATGTAAAATGGAATACTCAAATAATTCTATTAACCATTAAGATGCTACTGGAACTAGGGCACTGATGTTGAATACTGAAACTAAAAAATATAAAAAGTCTGTAGAAAAGAACACCTATTTGCATAGGAAAAGTGTGCATCTCAATCATAAATATATAAGAACATTACAAAAGGTGAAGTATGTAGACTTTCTTGTTTGACAATGTATCATGAAATACTTCATCAAGAAATAGACAAATTATACAACTATTTTTAGACTGTGGCTATTTAGAAACACAAAACATAGAAGATGAAGTTAAAGGGGTTATGGTTAGAAACTTTGCTTATACTGAGAGAAAAGTAAGAAATAAAAGAGTAAAGATGAACACATGCTCTTTCCATTAACTTATACTAGCATGTATCATACGTGTGAGATTTGAAGAGGACACTGCAATTTTCTTACAATATCATCATCTGATGTAAAGAAAATTGTAGGCAACAGTCCATATTTAACAATAAAAGGGATCTTAAAGCAGTTATGCTATTTACGAATGCAACATCACAAAATAGTTTGTCTTTGGCGCAGAAGACTGCGAGTTCTATTCACACTCCAGGTAGGCGGATTCATTTTCCAAAACTGACGCTGCCATTCATTATAAGGGGGTGTTATACTCCTCAGTGTGACATCCTTTGGATGAGATGTTAAACTGAAGCCCCAACTGCCTCAGTTAGTGGCAGCTCAGGTGGATAGGAAAGATCCCACAGCACTCATAGAAAGCATAGAGGATGCTTTATTAAAATTTTCATTAATTTTATACCACAACAAAAAAAAAATTAAATCAATTATTTACTCTACTTTTGTACATTCATACTTAAATTTAGAAGATGCAAATACAAAAAAATTAAACAATTATACTTCTTTCATTCCTTTTTCTTTTATATTTAGCATCTTCGTTATTTCTGCTAATATGTTATCCTCCTTTTTCTAGTTATATAACAAATCCTCACATCTTCCTTTCCACATAATCTACACTGCAATAAATACTTTATCCCATTTATCAATAGTCACATTTCTTTACTTTATCATACTCCCTATACAATATATTTATATTTATACATTTAAATCCTTGACATCTATATTAATTTTTGAACTTTTCTGAACCTTTTTATACTTTTTGTAATCTTCTTAATTACAATCAACATATTTTCTTTCCTCCATTTATTACCATATATTTAATATACCCCCTTTACGAGTAACTTATCTAATTAATTGTTCCTCAAAAAATCCTCAGTTTCATAAAGATTTTAAAGCCCTCTTCTGTCTTCTACTGCCTTTCTATCAGTTTCTTTTAATTCTTTCCATGGGTATACCAAAAATCATTTCCCAAAATTATGTTCTACCATTCTTCCCTTTCCCCATCACCACCACTTAGTTTAACTTCCATAACTTAATTTTATTCTCAAATTTCTTTTCTTCCGTCTTGTTCCTTATTTTGCACTTTTTTCTTTCAATACATTTTTTTTTATAATTTTCAATACCAATTGACCTACCTTTCTCATTACCAAGTATAAATGCACAGATGCCAAATGCACCACTGGATTTGTTTTTATTCAAACCATTTTATTTTGTAAATAGGAATTAATAGAGTAGGAGAAGTTCCCTGGTGCCCTGGCCAAATTTTCACTAGTCATTATGAATATCACCTTGTGTCCACTCTGAAATAAAACCATTGGCCTAGTGGGTCATGGTGTTAAAAAAAAAGTTGGCTGGTGGGCACTATTCTGAGCACAAGACATTCTCACTGCAGGTACAGATATTGTGCATTCTTTTATGCATCCAGAAACAGGTAAAAAAATACACAATGAAATTGTATAGAAGTTGTAACATTCATGCAGATCACAAGGTGGGGTATTCATTAGGTTAAATTTCACTGGTTTGTTGCCTGTCCTTGCAGCCATCCCAAATGTACCAGGTCATCAGCAGATGCCCTCTCAGTGCCTTGATCTTCCTTTTCGGTGCACTGGTTTTGCCTCAGTTTCTCCTAATTCCTCCAGGCCTCAGTGATTTCACATTACATTCTAGCATGGTCTTCAAGTTAGGACTACTAGCAGGATCTCCAATTCCCAAAGGAAAAAAAATATATAAGAAAGAATGGCAGGGTGACCAGAGTGCAGTGTACAGTGGCAAAGGAAATGACCCTTACTGGAAGTCTACAAAAAGTAAAAGTGGGTAGGTAACTTGGTGTAATAGTAGGTGTTCAAATGTGTTTTCTGTTGATGCCATTTGCAAAGGTATCTCTGCCACAGGCTAAGTCCGACATCCAGACAGACTTCTCAGAGGTAAGCAAATCTCCACCCTCCTGCCATGCTGATGTCACCTTCCCTCACATGTTAGCAAGTCCTATTATAAAGGTGGCATCCACCTGTGCCATCTTTAGTTATTTCTTGCACCACCTGAGGTTAAAGGTATTGTAACTTTGTAGAGGTAACTCCTCTTACCTATTTGCCTTGTAAGGTTCACACATGCAAAAGAGATAAAATACTCCTAGGCAACCTAAACAAACAAAAAAAAAGGATGAACTATTAAAAATAAGGTGAGAGAAGGGGAAAAGACATTGAATTCCCAACTCTGGGTAGAATAACTCCAAGTTAAAAAGAATAGGTGATGGTAAGAAGAGAAGGAGGACAAAACAGTTCACTGCTGTGGTCATGAGAAAAGGGAGGAATCTCAAAGCTGTTCCCTCTAAGGAAGACGGGGAGGTTGGCTAAGCTGTAGAGCAGAAACAGAAAATGTACATTACAGTAGTACAACTAAATCCATCCCTAGCCACTGAGATCAGGCCAGCTTGTAGTGTTTGGAAAATGTAGAGAGGGAGGAACAGACAGCTGTTTTGAAAATGTCCTGTGCACTGACCCCCCCCCCCCCCCGCCAGGAAGGATGCAGCAGTAGCTGTGCCCCTGCAAGACTTACCTTTCCAGGTAAACTACTGTTACTATATCTTTAATAAAAGTTAATAGGTAATACAGTTTGCCTGCAATTTAGAAATAATTTGTTTTGAAACTGGCAAGTCCCCTTTTTTTGGAATGGAGTAAAGTCAAGGAACTGTTGGACAAAATTTCTGATTCCCTTGTCCAGGTAAACTCTCAAATGCCTATGTACATGCTTGGTACACAAAATCCTACCTTTTTTGCTTTCAGGGTTTGGAAAAAGAGGGGAGCTGTACAGCTTGGTTCAAGAAAAAAAGAAGTTATGTACTTACCATAACGTTTCATCTATATTGTTGATTTTTTCATCTCTCTTCACATATGGATCCAGATCCGAACCATCGGATCCGATTCAGCCGTTAGCAAGCTCATGGCACCCAAGAAGCTCCTAGATACCTCTCCCTTACCCGCAATGCATCTCTCCCCATTACCTCAGATCTTGTTTGCTATAATTACATATACAGAGAAAGGAGAAATTTCACTATTTAATACACTAGAAGATCTTAAAGAAGAACATTTATGGAGCATAAGGCAGATCAATTTAACTCTTTAGAATCTCTTCTGTTCAACCAAGAAACCCATGGAAGAGGGATGGAGGGAGGGGATGTGAGGAGAGATGAAAACATCAACAATACAAATGGAACATTATGGTGAGTACAAAACTTCTTTATCTGATATTGTCAATTTTTCATCTCATCCTCACACATGGGACTGAATCCCCAGCTACATTTACCCCGGGTGGACTCATGGGATAATATTCCTCAGAACCATCGCACCTAATAAGGCCCTTCCCCTGGTGACCAAACTTAACTTATAATGAGTGATAAAAGTATGATGGTTTGCCGAAGTGGCTGCTGCGCAAATACCATCCAAGGAAGCATTCTTCTGAAAGACTGCAGATGTGGCCATAGCCCTGGTAGAATGAGCCCATATGTACTTATCAGGCTTCATGCCTTTTGAGTTGCAAATAAAGGAAATACAACTAGAAAGCCATTCTGATAAGGCAACTTTGGAAACTGGTAGGCCTTTCCTAGGGGCTTCAAAGCAACAAACGGCTTGTTTTCTGAAACTCTTTAGTTCTTTGTAAACAGAAACCTAACTGTTTATGAACATCCAATAAATGTAGTACATATTGGTCTTATTAGTAAAATTAGGGAAGAAAGCAAGCAAATGTATAGTCTGATTAGTATTTGCTTGATAAACAACTCTGGGCAAGAAAGAGGGGTTGGTACACAAACAAACTCCGTCATTATGAAAAAACAAATATGAAGGCTGGGAAAATAGAGCCTGAATTTCTGATACTGTCTTGCCAATGTGACACCCACCAAAAAGAGAGTCTTCCATGAAAGGAACTTAATATCACAAGATCCTGCAGGTTTGAATGGTGGTTGATCAGTCAGGCATAAAACCATATTTAGATCCCAAGGAGGAGAGGGATCCTTGTGTGTGTGTGGGGAGGGGGGGGGGTTAACAACATGGTCCCTTTTAAGAAGGCTTTGCTAAGTTTGTTGGATATCAGAGATAAGTTGTCTGTTCCAATGTGAAAATATGAAATGGCTGCTAACTGAACTTTAATAGTAGATGCCACAGCACAGTTGTTGAAAAGGTGAGCCACAAATTCCAGAATGAATTGAATGGGAGCTGTGATGGAATATAGTGTTGTTGTGACCAGATTACAAACCTCTTCCATATGCTCCTATACAGTTTTTGAGTGGATGACTTTTGGGAGGATATTAGAATATGACAGAATGGAGAGGAGAGCATAGATTGTCTGGCAATCAATGAAACTGGAGGAACCAAGCTGTCAGCTTGAGGTTGTGAAGGTTAGGATGAAGCATTTCTGTTGAGTGTGACAGTAAGTCTGGAAAGGGTTCCAGAAGCCAGGGCTTCTTCAGCAGATGATGCCAAAAGAAGGGAAACCAGATTTGTCGAGGCCAATATAGGGCAATGAGGATTACTGTTCTCTTCAATCTGCTGGCTTTCTGAAGGAATTTGGGAATCAAAGGAATGGGGGGAAAAGGCATACAACAGAAAGGCCAATCATGTGTTAAAGCGTTCCTTGGGGACTGCCCTTTTGGGGGAATTAGGGCGAAGAAGCTGCTGCATTTGTAGGTTATGGGAGAGGCAAAAAGATCACAACAAGGCTTGCCCCAAGTGTGTAAAATGTTCTTCGCTACATTCTGGTTGAGGGAACACTAGTGAGCCATGAGGATAGCTCTGCTCAACTTGTCCATTATGATGTTGGACCTTCCCAGAATGTGCACTGCTGTCAGAAAGTGGTTGGATGAGATCGCCCATTGCCACACCCTGAGCGCTTCTCAACATAGAGGATAGCATCTGGTCCCTACTTGTTTGTTTATGTACCATACTACCGACTTGTTGTCTGACTGAATTGCTACCGTCCCCAGAGGAAGAACAGTCTGAAATGCCTGCAATGCTAGAAGCACCGCTCTTATCTCAAGGATGTTTATGTGGAGCTTGGCCTCATCTGTGGACCAGGTACCTTGGACAGTCTTCCCCAGATAATGCCCACCCCACCCCATCTGGGAAGCACCCGTGGTCACCGTGGCCTGTGGTTGAGGGAGAAAGTACAGTTGTGTACACCTACCATAAATGTAGATGTTCGAGTGTCTTCACTGTTGCCGTCATGACTGTAGTGTTCTCCCCTGACGGCAGGCAGCCCTCGGTCGGCCAGAATCCCAAAGTCTGGGTCCGGCGTCGGCTGTTCAACCCTGCTCCCTGACGACAGTGCACCAGGAGTATAAAGCTGACAGCCGACGCCATCTTCTCCAGTTTTTCTTGCCCTAGATGTCAGGAGTTCCAAAATGAAAATGGTCCCATAACATTTGCAAATACACCTCAGAAGAATGGTGAAAAAAGGAACCACACAAAAGTAAAAATAAGAGGGGACAGGAGGGAGGGAAACCCAGACTGCAACAGTGAAGACACTCGAACATCTACATTTATGGTAGGTGTACACAACTGTACTATGTTCATCGTGTTTCACTGTTGCAGTCATGACTGTAGGGTAGAATCCCAAAGCTGAAAGAAAGGGAGGTGGTCATAAAGAAGAAGGGGCGGCTAAAAGGCCCTGCAAGACTGCAGAGGCAAAGCCTGCCCTAGACTTAGAGTAGAGAGGTAAATTGTAGTGCTTAGAGAAAGTATGCACTGAACTCCAAGTTGCAGCTTCCAAAATGTCCTTGGTAGGAACTCCCCTGAGGAAGGCCGCAGAAGTGGCAGCAGCTCTGGTGGAATGAGTCCGAATGCTCCCTGGGAATTGCTTTCCATGCTGTGAATAACAAAATCTGATTCCATGAGCAATCCATTTAGAAATGGTTTGTTTATAAATGGCTTTACCTTGGGAACTTGAAGCATAAGAAACAAACAATTGTTCTGATTTTCTGATGTCCTTGGTTCTGTTCAGGTAAAAACGTAGCTGTTTATGTACATCCAAGGAATGTAAGATCATTTCCCCTTTAATTTGAGGAGTGGGGAAAAAGGTTGGCAAGTGGATAGTTTGATTTAAAGCCACTTTGGAGACCACCTTAGGCATGAAGGTCAGATTAGTCCTCAAAGATACCCTGTCTTGATGAAAAATAATATAAGGTTCCACCACCATAAGGGCTTGTAACTCTGAAACTCTCCTGGCAGAGGTTAGTGCTAACAGGATAGCTGTCTTCCAAGATAAAAACTTGATGTCAGAAGAAGTGGCAGGCTCAAAAGGAGGCAAGGTTAGTTTTTCCAAAACATAGTTGAGATCCCAAGCAGGAATGGGAGGAGATCTAGGAGGTCTT
The DNA here is from genome assembly GCF_019279795.1 of Protopterus annectens. NCBI lineage: Eukaryota > Metazoa > Chordata > Ceratodontiformes > Protopteridae > Protopterus > Protopterus annectens. The sequence continues at coordinate 740,052,228 of NC_056739.1, forward strand.
AAGTTCTTAGCTCCTCTGAGGAACTGTCTCATGAGCTGGTGGGAAAAGATGGGAGGGTCTGTATTATAATGAGCAGAAATAGCAGAGGCATGGATCTTAATGGAAGAGAAAGAGAGACCCTTATGTAAGAGATCTGTCAAGTAAAGTAAAATTAAAGTAATGTTAGGAAGAAGAGGATCAGAATCCTGAGCCTGCATCCAGGAACAAAATCTTTTCCATTTTCCTGCATAAGATTTTCTAGTGCTAGGACATCTGGCTTCTAAAATGACATCCATAACCTGCTTGGGTAGGAAAGAAGAAATCAAAGGTCCTGGATTAACCAGGCCGCCAGGCTGAGAGTTCTGACATGAGAGTGTAGAACCCGACCCTGATGCTGGGACAGAAGGTTCGGAAACTGAGGTAAAATCCAAGGGGGCTCCAGGCATAGGTTTTTTAGAGTTGGATACCAAAACTGCCAAGGCCAGTTCGGAGCCAACAAGATTATCATCTTGGGTTTGTCCTGTTTTATCTTCAATAAAACTCGTGGAAGAAGAGTTAGAGGTGGAAAGGCATATCCCGAGAGGTTCCTCCAACTGAATGACAGGGCATCCACTTTCCAAGCTTCTCTGTGGAAAGTCCTGGTGCAAAACTTCTGTAGCTGATGATTTAGATGGGATGCAAAGAGATCTATGTGAGGACATCCCCATACTGCTATCATCCTGAATATTTTGGTGTCCAGCATCCACTCGTGTGAATCCGAAAGGTTTCTGCTCAAACTGTCTGCCAGTAAGTTTTGTTTCCCTGGTAGAAACTGAGCTTGAAGATGCAGATTGCAAGCTAGTGCTGTGTTCCATAAAACCATGGCTAGTCTGCAAAGGGGGTAGAAATGAGATCCCACTTGCTTGTTTATGTACCACATAACTGTGGTGTTGTCTGTCCGTATTTGTAGTTGTCCTGGTTGTATGAGATTCCTGAAGGCCAATAGAGCTTTCTAAATGGCTAACATTTCCTTTAAGTTGATATGCAGGTGCACCTGATCCTTTGTCCACAGGCCCTGCAGACAATTACCCTGAAAATGGGCTCCCCAAGCATAATCCGAGGCGTCCGTGGTTAAAATCTGAGAGGCAGGAGGTAGACAGAAGGGCTTCCCTTTGTTTAGAGCACATGCCCTGGACCAACAAAGAAATTCCTTTTGAAGGCAAGGAAGGACGGGGAATCAGTATGTCCAAACTGTGGCAATGCTGAGACCATACACTTTTTAGGTACCACTGTATTTTCCTCATGTGTAGTCTTGCATATGGCACGAGAAGGATGCAGGAGGCCATGTAACCCAAAGCCTGCAGGAATTTCCTTGCAGATAGATGGGTTACAGTTGCCAAGGCTTTGAAAGTTGATGCCAGCTGTAATTGTTTTTCGGATGTCAGAAATGCCATCTGGGTTGTAGTGTCTAGTAGAGCACCCAGAAAAGTTATCTGTTGAGATGGTGTCAAATTTGACTTTTTTATGTTTACAGAGAATCCCAGGAATTTGAGGAGGTTTTGTACAAAGTCCAGATGCTGGAGTAAGACATCCTTGCTGTCTGCCTGAATTAGACAATCATCCAGATAAGGGTAAATTTGAATTCCCTTGAGTCTGCAGTAAGCTACTACTGGAGCCAGGCATTTGGTGAAGACCTTGGGTGCAGTAGACAATCCAAAGGGCAGTGCAGAGAATTGAAAGTGCCTCAATCCGGCCTTGAACCTGAGGTATTTTCTGCGATCCTGCCTGATGGGAATGTGTAAATATGCCTCCTTTAAATCCAAAGTCACCATCCATGCATCTTTGGACAGCAATGGAAGTAGCTGCTGTAGAGTAAGCATCCTGAATTTTGGAATCTCTAGAAAGGTGTTCAAGACCGACAGATCCAGAATGGGTCTCCATGAGTTTTGCTTCCTTGGGACTAGAAAAAGCCTTGAGTAAAACCATTTTCCCATCTCTGAAAGAGGAACCAGTTCTATGGCATTCATAGCCAAAAGAGCTTCCACCTGGTTTAAGGCCTCCATCCATTGATGTTTTGGAAGGTCTGGCCATCCGCTTGGCCTTGGCAAGGTATGAAAATGGAATTTGTAACCTCTTAAAATCACATCCAAAACCCATTTGTCTTGGGTTATTTGAGCCCAATTTTGATAAAAAAGAGAGAGTTTTCCTCTGAGAGGGGCTTCCAAGCAAGACGTTCCTGTAGCCCAACAGAGGGAGTCGTTGAGTTTGTTTCCTTTGAGATTGTGACCTGTCCTCTCCTCCCCTAGGGGTAGAAGCAATCCACTGTCTTGGTCTATAAGCAGCTTGTGTTTGAGGCCTCCCTCTGGAGCGTCTATATCTACCCCTCTGAGGCCTGTCTGAAGAGGGAAAGGACCAGTTTTTTGAAGGCCAATTCCTGCTAAATCTAGGAGGCTGTACTTGTAAGAAATCTTTAACTGTTTGCATGGATTTCGCCTTATCCTCCATCTTTTTAATCACCTCTTCAGCTTTAGATCCAAACAAAACATTATGCTGAACAGGAGCACCCAATAATTTAGCCTTAACTTGTTCAGGTAAATTTTGTTCCTTTAGCCATGCATGTCTTCTAATGACTGTGCCAGAGGCCGCAGCCCTACAAGAAGCCTCCAAGGCATCAAATCCACAGTGTAAACCATGCTTCCCAACCTGTTCAGTGTCATGCAATAAGTCATGTAATTCCTTATCATCTGCACAGGCAGAAATGGAAGTAACTTTTTGTTTTAAGACAGACAAGAGAAATTGCTGATATTTAAGCATATGAAACTGACAGTTTAAAGCCCTAATGGACAAAGTAGCAGAAGTGTACACCTTTTGTCCCCATCTTTCCAAGGCTCGAGAATCCTTTTCAGTAGGAATGGGATTTTTGGCAGAAGTGGCCTTAACTCCCTTAGGACCCTGAGAAATGGTTTCAGGGTCAGCAGTAGGGTTCTTGTATAAAAACTGATGGGACTCAGGAACCCTGTAATATCTATCAGGCTTAACAGGAGCAGGAGGAAAAGAGTCAGGGGTTAAGTTAGCCTCCGAAAAGGCATCATCCACAATATCCAAAACAGGAGGAATAGCCAGGGGTCTATGTTGGGAAAGAAGAAGAAAATCCCTCAGTCTTTTCTTGGATTCCGAATATTCCTGTCCCTCCCAGTGGAAATGCTCCCTCATTTCATGCAAAGTTTCCCCAAAAGAGAAATCCTCAGGAGGAGAAGCTGAAAGAATGGATTTTTCCGCATCAGAATCCTCATAAGGAGGAAAAGAATATTCCTGATCAGAAGAAGAAACTGAGGAAACAGAAGCCTGATCAGAGGAATTATAATAAACATCCTGCCTTGGCCTTTTGTCTGGAGGGGGATGAGAACCCCTAATCATAGTAAGTAAATCCTCCGCCATCTTGAGTAACTGTTTCTGTGACTCGGGAGCCGGTTCAGAAGAGGCCTGTGTTGAAGTCTTTGATTTAGAAGGAGTCTTTGCCTTTGTCTTTGGCTTTGCCTTTACTAGAAGTTGAGTAGGCCTGAAATCCCCTTCAGAAGCCGGTACCTGCACAGCGGCTCCAGACCCATCCAAAGGAGCATTGTCCGAAGGTCCTGCAACAGAGATAGTTAAAGGCCTGGTTGGCTCCTCATGAGAGTCCATTTCGGCCGTCGGTTCTGAAATGGCCGATGACAGGGGCTGCAAAAGCGCCTCACTGACGACGGCTGAACCTGAAGCTGGCTCCGCATGTGCGCTATCATCAGATTTCGACCTCGGAGGCCTGTCTTTATCCTTGCGACGTTTGTGAACTGGTAGCTGGAACCGTATCCAACGACATTTTGTAGTTAAAGCGCCTACCAAAGTAATGAAAAGCAAAATCGTACCTTCGCTTAATTGTACGTTGATTGAATCTAGCACAAAACCGACAACTAGCTACGTCGTGGTTAGGGCCTAAGCAAGGAATACAGTAAGAATGAAAATCCTTATGAGGTATTTGCTTCCCACATGAAATACAATTATTAACTTTTTCTGACATTGGAGTGGAGCAAGAAAAAAGTTTCCTCAACGGAGTACTTAGCTTTGAGTGGAGAAGAAAGTCTTTGGACCGAAGTATATAGAAAAATTCATCAGGAATCAATCGACCGGCACTTGCGAACTGCTATCACCGCATGGCAAGAAAGACTGGAGAAGATGGCGTCAGCTGCCAGCTTTATACACCTGGCGCACTGACGTCAGGGAGCAGGGTTGAACAGCCGACGCCGGACCCAGACTTTGGGATTCTGGCCGACCGAGGGCTGCCTGCCGGCAGGGGAGAACCCTACAGTCATGACTGCAACAGTGAAACACGATGAACATCAAGTGGTCAACCTTGAGTCACCTGTTCTGAGCAAATCCACCATGATAGATTATTTTTGCATATGTTCATTATGAGAATCTGATGAGAGAGTGGCTAATGAATTACTGACCAGTGAGAAGCCAGAAGCCACTGCAGAATTCTTATATGATACCTTGCAAGAGGGACTAGCACAATCACTGTGGGCATAGAGCCTATAGCTTGTAGAACATGACAAGCTGCTACCTTGTTTCTGATTAACCTTGAAGTTTCTCTTCTGATTGTTAAGACCCTGGAAGGAGGAAGTTTGGCAATCATCTGCTTGGTGTCCAACAGTGCTCCTATGAACTCTTATGTTTGAGTGGGCTCCAGATGCGACTTTTGGTGATTTATGGTTATGCCTAGTTCTGAGCAAAGCTGAAGAACACAGTCTGTTATCTGAACAAGAGGATCCCTGGTCGTTGCAGAAATGACCCAGTCGTCTAAATAAGGAAACACACACAATCCTTGTTATCTCAGGTGAGCCGCAGCCACTGCCATGCATTTGGTGAACACTCTGGGGGGCAGTAGTGAGACCAAAGGGCAGTGCTCAACTGGTACTGACTGGCTCCCAGCTGGAAGCGTAGCTATCTTCTGAAGCGTCTGTCCATTTTTATGTGGCAGTATGCATCCTGAAGATCTATAGAGCTCATCCAATTGTCCTGTAACAGAAAAGGAAGTATGGACTGCACAGTGACCATCTGGAACTTGAAATGTCAAAATGACTTGTTCAATTTGCTGAGATCCAGGACTGATCTCCAGTCCCCTGTTTGCTTTGGAACCAAAAAGAACCTTGAGTAAGTTCCGAACCCTCTCTGATCTTGGGGGACCTCTTGGTTGACCCTTTTTTCTAGCAGTTTCTGAATTTGAGCAACTGCTTGATTCTTTTGACTGGGTGGAACATAATGGGATTTTTTTGATTGGAAAGGATTGTTGGGAAAAAGGAATTTGGTAATCCCTGGGTATTATTCTCTGCACCCACATATCGGAAGTTATATTTTCCCAGGCTTTCCAGTGCAGGAACAGTCGACCCCCAATTACCTCCAGAGATGGACAATCAGGCCTCCTTTCAGGAGGTGCTGAAAAGGCTTCACAAAGAATCAGGGGTACCCAGATGGGTGTCCTGGCACCTGTGGTCGTGCAGCCTCTGTGGACCTTGGTGATTAGAAGAAGCAGGCAAGTTATCTCATTGGGATAGCAGATCTGAGGTGGCACGTGACTTCTTAGTTGCAGTGGCAGCTATAAGCCCTCCCAAGACCCCAAAAGCTGACTGCTCCTAAATGGACAAGGACTCTGGCTCCAACAAACCATGTTTCTGGGAGATCCCCTCCAGTCCAGAAGATAGCTCACCTGGGGTTGAAGCCAGAGCTGAGCTCCCCTTCGTGGAAGTCCCGAAGTGCATCTACTGCTCAGAAGACCTGGGAGTCGAGTGCACATGATATTCGTAAAGTTCACTATGGCTCCAAGAACTCTCCGGCTCCGAAAAAGCTGATGAGCTCCAAATGAAAGTCTGATCTGCTGAGCCAAAGAAAGGGACATCTTTAGATCAGAAGTGAAAAGCACCAGGCGTATCAGTTTCTGCAACTCCGAAGCATGCTCTGAAGTTGGAGGAGGAGGGGGAGTGGATGGTTTGGACTGGCCTGAAACCTTAAGGGTTGAGGTCAAGGGGGACTTAGTGATACCATGTGCCCAAAAAGTCTTTTGCACCATCTGTTCCACATCTTCTTCAGTTGGGCTCCTGGGTGAACAGGAGGACTAGGGGGAAGGGGATCTAGGTCTCGGAAAGGGAGACTGTATCCTCGATGGAACTGGGTCATAAGATGGAGAGTACCGAGTACTCAGTAATGTCAAAATTGACTTAAAAGGACTGGATGTCAGATCAAACATCAATGGATCTGATCCATCCTTACAGGATAGGATCGGAGCTGAAGAAGTTGGATCCAACAGAAAAGAAGTCAGAGCTGGAGTCTCTCATCAGATCATGGACTCACCAGAACTGGATGATTTCAAAATTTTTGGCTTTGTCTCCAAAACATCTGTTGGTGCCGAAGAGGTTCTCTTCTTAGCTCAGTCCAAGGACCTAGAAGATGAAGAAGCCGGGCTCGAATGAGCTGATTTCATTTTAGAGGATGAACCTGATTTATCTTTACCTACAGAAATGGCCTTTCCAAAAGCTGAAGGCAACATGCACTTTAGAATAAGCTTGTTGTTACGTTCAACTAAAGCTCTATGATTAAAAGAATGGCATATAGCATAATCCTCTTGTAAATGAAGGTGCTCAAGGCAGTATACACAGATAGAGTGCAAGTCGCTAACTGGGATTTTATGCCAAATGGATGGTTTCTCTTGTTTCTCCACCATAATGAAAAGAGGAGGCAGAAAGATCACTCAAAACACACAACACACACACACACACACACACACACACACACACACACACACACACACACACACACACAGAAAGAGGAAAGTACAGTTTTGTACCTACCATAAATGTATATGTCCGAACAGGATAGCATCTGCAGTCATAACAAATGGGTTGTCACTTCACCCGACATCATCTCTGCTGGTCTTGTATATAGGCATCAGCCCCGATGCCATTTTCCTCAGTGTTTCTTGCCCCAGATGCCAGAATGCCAATGTTTCCAAAAAGTAGAAGGCAAACACAAAAATAACAATGTATGTACATATATACAAACAAATGCAGATGCTATCCTGTTCGGACATCTACATTTATGGTAGGTACAAAACTGTACTATGTCCTTCAAGGATGCATCTGCAGTCATAACAAATGGGTAGAATACCATAGCCAAACTAGGGAGGAGGAAGAAGAATTATGATCTAGAGTATAGAGGTAAATTATAATGCTTGGCTGGCTGTAGCCCTTGTAGAATGAGGTCTTATGTTCTGTGGAATTGGTTTTCCGTGGTAGGAGTAACAGAATCTTATGCAATTTCCTATCCATTTGGAGATTGTCTGTTTGGAAATTGCTTTTCCTTCCCTTCCTGTTGCATAGGCTACTAAAAGCTGGTCAGTTTTTCTGTCACCTTTGGTTCTGTCCAGGTAGTAGCATAACTGTCGTTCTGTGGATTGGGCCTCCTTGCTGAAGTAATTGCCAGTAGGAAAGCAGTTTTCCATGATAGGTGTTGAAGATAATTTTTCTAGCACAAAGTTCAAGTCCCATGCTGGTAATGGTGGTTTGAGGTTTTACATTCTTGATCCCTCTGAGGAACTGCCTGAGTAGAGGATGTGAAAAGACAGGTGGATCGTATTCTGCTGAAATAGCTGATGCATGTATCTTGATGGAGGAATAGGACAGGCCTGTATGTAGAAGCTCTGCCAAGTACTCCAGGATGTCAGCAATATCTATGTTACATCTTTTCCTCTTTCAGTACTCCAAATGACAAATCTTTTCCATTTTCCTGCATAGTTCCTTCTTGTTGAAGGTCTTCAAGGATAATGTCTTTAACCCTTTGGGATAGGTCTTTGCTATGTGATGTTCCAGGCAGTCAGTTGCAAGGTTTTTAGGTTTGGGTGCATGATGTTGTAGTTGTTCTGAGTTAACATCAAAGGCATCAGGGTATTGACCACACCTCTCCCTGAGACATGCTCCTCAGCAATGGATACCAGTGTTGTCTTGGCCAATTGAGAGCTATCAGGATTATCCTTGGGTGTCTTTGATTTTCAGTAGTACCTTGTGCATCAAAGGAAGAGGTGGAAATGCATATGCTGTCAGGCCTTTCCAGCTGAAGGATAGAGAGTCCACCTTCCATGCAAGTGGGTGGTATGTCCTTGTGCAGAATTTTTGAGCTGGTGATTGAGGATGCGAATAGGTCTATTTGTGGCATTTAGCATCCATTCGTGAGCATCCGAGGTGGTTCTGCTTAACATGTCTGCTAGGGTGTTTCTTTTCCCAAAATAAATGCCTGTAACTGGATGTTGTAGCTCAGAGCCATATTCCAAAGGTCCAGAGTCATTCTGCATAGGGGTATGAATGAGTGCCTCCCTGTTTGTTGATGTACCACATGACTGTGGTGTTGTCTGTCCTTATCATTAAATGGCCTTCTTTGAGGAATGGTCTGAATTTCTGGATTGCTAGTTTTACTGCCAGCATTTCTTTTTGGTTTATGTGCAGGTGCAGCTGGTCTGAGTCCACAATCCTTGTATGCATTTGTGATGGTTTGGCTTGCTTGAAAGTTGTGGAAGGGCAAGCCTGGGTTTGACTGGCATGCTTGAGCCCACCATAGGAACTCCTGTTTCAGGCATGGGATTAGTGGGATTTCGGTTTCTAAGCTGTGCCTGTGTTGAGACCATAAATTCTTTAGGTACCACTGTAGCTTAGGCCTGCAGTACTTTTCTTGCTGTTAGTTTGTTCTGCTTTGTTAATGCCAAGAAGTAAAGAGGAGTTGTTTTGTTTTTCTGCAGTTAGGAATGCCATTTGTTTTGCTGTGTCCAATTCCGCACCCAAGAATGTTCTTGTTTGGGATGGTATCAGTCTTGACTTTTGTAAATTGACTGTGTATCCCAGGGCTTGTAGTAAGCAAATGACTCTTTGTAAATCTGTTGTCAGCTTGCTTTTGTTGTCCGCTTGTAACAGGCAGTCGTCCAGGTATGGATAAATTTGGATTCCTGTAGCCTGCAGTGAGCGATTACTGATGCCAGGCATTTTGTGAATACAAGGGCAATGCTGAGAATTGATAATGCTCTGATCCTGCAAGAAATCTGAGATCTAGAGTTCCAGCATGGGAAGAAGGCATTTTGAATTTTGGGACAATGATGAATAGGTCTCCAACTTTTCTTTCTTGGTACTAGGAAGAGTCTGGAGTAGAATCCTTTGCCCTGTTCTGTTATTGGTACTCTTTCCACAGCTCTTATCTTTGTTAATTGCGCTATCTGCTTTAGAGCTTCTGTTTTTGATTTGGAGGTAGGTTTGGCATTCCTCTTTTACTGGTAAGGTGTGGAAGTGGAACCTGTAACCTTGGTCTATGGTTTGTGATATAGTGCCAATTTTTAAAGGTGCTGTTATTTGCTCAAGTCACTGTGATTGTCCTATTGCAGTGGCAGTGGTTGTGTCTGTGCCTCGGTTATTGCCTTGCCACTCTGTAGGCACCTCCTCTGGATTGATTTCTGCCTCTAGATTCCTGCCTCTTTGAGATTTTGAGGAGTCTGGAAAGGACCAATTTTGGCAGGCCAGTTCCTGCTAAACCTTGGGGCTGAACCTGTAAGAAATCCTTAACTGTTTGTACAGATTTTGCCTTCTCTTCCATTTTCTTCATTACTTGCTGAGCAGGTGTACCAAATAGACTGGCCTTATCCATAGGAGCATCTAACAGCTTTGCTTTAACATGTTCCCGCATGACGTGTTCTTTCAACCATGCATGCCTTCTTATCACTGTGCCAGTCATGGCTGATCTAAATGAAGCCTCCAGTGCATCATAGCCACATTTTAAAGAATGGTTACTAACCTGCTGAATGTTATTCACCATTTCTAAAACATATTTCTTATCAAAGGAGTCATCAGTGGACAGCTTCTTAGTTAACTGATCAAGCATAAACTCTTGGTATTGGATCATATGAAACTGACAGTTTAAAGCTCTAGCTGAGAGAGTAGCAGAGGTGTAAACTTTTTCCCCATCTCTAAGGACCTGGATTCCCTTTCAGAAGGAATAGGGTTTTCCCTGGGATATAGTCTCAGGATCTGCAAGTGGGGCCTTGTATAGGTGGTGATGAGTGTCTGGCACCCTGTAAAATCTATCTGGTTTGGCAGGGGCTGGAGGTAAAGTATCAGGAGCAGTGCAAACATCATTAAATGCATCATCCACAACAGGCAGTACTGGAGGTATAGCTAAGGGCCTATGTTGTGGTAAGTGCAGAAATGTCCTTTTTCTTGAATCTGAGAAATCTTGTCCCTGCCATTGGAATTGTTCTCTCATGGCATGTAAGGTTTAAGGAAAATTCCTCTGGTGGAGAGGCAGATGGAATGGATTCTTCAGCATCAAAAGGAGCCTCTGGCTGATCTGTAATGTCTGAGTCATCCAAGAATCATCAGAGGACACTGGGGGCTCTGCTCTAGGTCTCTTTTCTGGGGCTGAGAGGCCCTGTCTGGGTGAGATTGGGATCCCTAATTAAGGATATTAAATCCTCTGCCAGAGTAAGCATTTGTGAACTAGAAGTGGGCCTGTGTGAGGGGGGCTTAACAGGCACTGATTTAACAGTTTTGGCTGCTTTAGCCCTGGCAAAGGCCTTAATAGACATGGCTGCAGGAGGCCTAGCAGCACAGACATCCAAAGGAATGGTGACTGATAAATCACCAGGAACCACAGTAGTAGGCAAAAATTCTGAGGCCGATTCAACTAAGGTAGCAGAAGCCTCAGTAGTAGTCATGGATTCGGCTGAAGATTGACCAGTTTTCGTCGGTTTCGCCGAAAACCGAGACACTCGCTTTTAACTTTGGTTTCGGTGGTTTCGGACCGCCGGGAGTGTCGGTGTGTTTCTCTTTTTTTTTTTTTTTTTTTTTGGGTAGTGGGAGGATCCGAATGGCATATCTATATAAATCTAAGTCTTCGTAGTATATTCGGGTAGTAATCTCTGGATCTCTGACCGACACACGAACAACAGCTTCTGCTTGGCGCTTGCAAGAAGAGAAAGACTGAGGAAAAACGGCTGTGGATGCTTTATACCCCAAGACCAGCAGAGATGACGCCGGGTGAGTGCGCATTCGAGCGCCAAGCCGGACCCAGACTTTGGAATCCGGCGAATCGAGGGGGCTGCCTGACGACAGGACAACCCATTTGTTATGACTGCAGATGCATCCTTGAAGGACATCAGTAAAAAGATCTTTTAGGTTTATAGATTTATAGGTGTTTATTAGGCTAATGACCACAAGGGCCTTTTAAGCCTAGCCATGCAACCCAAATCCCTGACAAGTTCTGATACCCTTGATAAGTGTAAGCATGGACCTGGGAGATGAACCATTTACAGGTTACTGTTTGTTTTGTGGATATGCAGGAGGTCCATCAGAGTGGGGTATGACAATGTCCTGTATGCCAGGCATAGCTCTCCCCTCAAAAGCCTGTAGGAGACAGAATACAGGGATAGGGCCTTAGAGGCGGTCTGCATAGGACACATTACTTTTTTTTTTTTTTTTTTGGAAAAGCATAAAACAGAGAATAGAGAAACTAACAATAGTAGTTCAAAAGTTACCTAACCGGGTAAAAGGGAAGTAACCTACAAAAAACAGTTACTTGCAGGAAAGTAAGGGTGAAGGGAAAGTAACCTAAATAAAAACACGGCTACTTGTAAGAAAGGGTTCTAAGCTACAAGAGAGAGATAGGGAGGGAAATTACAGTCAAAAAATGAGAAAATAGACATTATTAGTGAAAAAGATTTATAAATATATGACCTGATACCAAGAGCTAGCTGATCAGACCACGTCTTTGGAAAGCAGCAAATGACATCTGAGGTAATGGGGAGAGATGCAGTGTGAGTAAGGGGAGGTATCCAAGAGCTTTTTGGTTGCCATGAGCTTGCTAACTGCAGAGTCAGATCTGGACCCATATGAGAGGATGAGATGAAAAGTTGACAATATCAGATCATATATTACTACATTTAGCAAGAAACAAGGATTAGTAGTCAGGGTTACTCTGTTTTTATGGAACTGTAAAAAAGGCTCCTTGCAGACCAGGACTAAGAACTCAGAGATCCTTTTGGCAGATGTAATGGTTGCAAACAGTATAGTTTTCCATGGAAGGAATCTGAGGTGAGCTTGTTCAAAGGGGGCAAGCTATTTTTTTCCAAAAAGAAACTTTTGGTCTCAAGCTGGTGCCACTCTCCTCCAGTGTGGTCTAAGGTCAAAGATGTCCTTCAGAAACCGGATCTGGTGGTTAATGATGGATCCAATGGCAGAGACAAACAGCTCAAAAGTGCACTTTATTTGATGTACATACTACACCCAAGGGAAACACCTTAGTACTGCAGAACAGAGGACACCTTTTGGGTCTTCATTCCTCCTTTGACACGAGAGGAAAAATTTCTTCCACTTGGCTAGGTATGACTTTCAAGTACCTGGCTTCCTAGTCTCCCTCATTTTTTTGCATGCCCCCCACAAGCCTGCACAGCAAGTTTGCAGAGAAGATACTAGTGAAAACATCTTAATTAGGGCTGCTAGTATTTTTATACTGGTATCAAAGTAAACTTTATTGTCATTCAGAAATCGCTCAAGTGCAAAAACTGAATGAAATTCCGTATCTCCAGACTCAATGTGCAGACAACATATAGACTATTTTCACAGACATTTACACATGTAACACCTGGTTATTACATCACAGACGCAGGTAGACAGACTAATATTGCACATAATTAGAAACACATTTTAACACTTTTTGAACTGAGCACTTACTTGCATGAGACTTTAGTACTGCACAGGTACTTGGTTAAGACATTGCATTGATCCTTCCACAGAAAGACACATTGAGTATTGCACTGTGAACATTAGAGTATTGCACTATGGTTAATTTATAGGTTTGCATGTTTTGCACTGAAAGAAGAGATATTTTACTGCATTGCTATTGCCCTAGATGGCCTATAAGTTACAGTCATGGTGAATATTGCACTAAGTATTAGGTGAGACTGGTAACCAGGTTCTTACACAAATTGACACAGTTTCTACTGACCCAGTTGGACATCATGGAGTGTAGTGGTTATTAGAGTTCAGCAGCCTGATGATATTAGGGAAGAAGTTGTTTCTGAATCTCGTAGTTCTGCAACATATGCTTCGAAAGCGCTTTCCAGATGATAGGAACAGTCTGTAAGCAGGGCGAGTGCAGTCTTTAATTATTCCTCTGCACCTGCTAAGACATCTGGATAAGTACATGTCTTGGATAGATGGTAAGGTGGTCTTAATGATCCTCTCGGCTGTCTTCACCACTCTCTGGAGGGATTTGTGCTCAAAGGTAGAACAGCTTCCATACCATACTACGAGGTTGTTCATCAGGATGCTTTCTATCGTACCTCTGTAGAAGGTAGTGAGAACTGCCAATGGGAGATTCGCTGTCTTCAGCTTTCTTAAAAAGTGCAGCCTCTGGTGTGCTTTCTTGACTATGGCATTTGTATTTGTGTTCCAAGAGAAGTCCTCATCGATGTGCACTCCCAGAAACTTTGTGCTTCTCACTCTTTCAACTCCTTCCCCATTGATGGTGAGGGGGGAATGTTCCTTGTGATTTTTCCTGTAGTCCACAATTATCTCTTTTGTGTTGTTCACATTTAGTGCTAAGTTGTTAATTCCACAACAGGTATTGAGTTGTTCCACCTCATCTCTATATGCTGTTTCATCGTCATTAGTGATGAGACCCACCACTGTTGTGTCATCAGCAAACTTGATGGTGTGATTTGTATTGTACCTGGCTTTACAATCATGTGTTAACAGGGTGAACAGCAAGGGACTTAGTACACATCCTTGTGGAACTCCAGTGTTACGAGTGATGCTATTGGAGGAGTTATTTCCTATGCACACATTCTGAGGTCTGTCTGTGAGAAAGTCAAGAATCCAGTTACAAAGTGGAGTGATGACACCTAGTTGGGAGTAGCTTCATTACCAGATGAAGTGGGATGACTGTGTTAAAAGCAGAGCTGAAGTCAATGAATAGTACCCTCGTGAAGGTGTTTTTATTCTCAAGGTGTTCCACCAACAGATGGAGTGCTAGAGAGATAGCATCTGCCGTAGAGCAGTTTGCTCAGTAAGCAACCTACAGAGGGTCAAGATCAGCAGGCAGCCCAGATGTTGTGGCATCCCTGACCAGCCTTTCAAAACACTTCATTACTGTGGAGGTGTGGGCTGCAGGGAGGTAGACATTTAGGCAAGATGGTGGAGTCTTCTTTGGTAATGGAATGACTGTTGTATCCTTGAAGCATTTCAGAACTATTTGCTGACTCAGAGAGTTATTGAAGATATCTGTGAGGACATTTGTTAGTTGCATTGCACAGTCCCTGAGCACATGCCCTAGGATGTTGTCAGGCCCAGCTGTTTTTCTTGGGTTAACTCTGCACAGTGCCCTCTGGAAATCAGCTGGGTTGAGGGTGGGCATCTTCTCGTTATGGCCAATGGGCATTTCCTTTGCTGCTGTTCTGCTTCCTTCCTCAAATCTGCTGAAGTAGACTTTCAGCTTATTTAGGAATTCCTTGTTATCCTCACATTGTGAAGACGGGAGTCTGTGGTCAGTTATGGACTGGATACCCTGCCATAGATGCCTGGGGTCTTTTTGGTCAGAGAAGTAGCTCTGGATCTTTTTGCCATAGCTGCATTTTGCTTCCATCACTCCCTTGTTCAGATTCGCTCTGGCTGTTCTGAGGGCTTCCCTGTCTCCAGACCTGAAGGCTGCACTCTTTGCTTTCAGTAGTTCGTACACCTCTCTGGTCAACCAGGGTTTCTGGCTGGTTTGTGTGATGATGGTTTTGGTGACTGTCACGTCATCCACACATTTCAAGATGTAGCCCATCACTGCCTCGTGTACTCCACCAGGTTGACACACTGGTTCTAAGTAGCCACCTCCTTAAATATGCTCCAGTCTGTACTCTCAAAATACTCCTGGAATGCTGAGACTACACCCTCTGGCCATACTCTTACTTGTTTAACTGCTGGTCTCCCTCTAGTTAGCAATGGTTTATATGCTGGTAGTAACAATATGGAGAGGTGGTCAGAATTTCCCAGGTGTGGGTGAGCCACTGCTTTAAATGCCAGCTTAGCATTGCTGTATACCTTGTCCAGTGTGTTCTCACACCTTGTTGCAAAGTCCACATATTGGAAATTGTGAGGCAGAACTGTTTTCAAGTTGGTCTGATTAAAGTCACCTGCCACTATATGAACACTGTCTGGATTCCTGTTTTGTACTTCATTTACAGCCTGGTATAATGTGGTCATTGCCTCATTTGGATTAGCACTGGGAGGGCTGTAGACAGCTGTGATGCAGATGCTGTTAAATTCCCTGGGTAAATAAAAGTGTCTGTATTTCAGTGAAAAAAACTCTAGAATATCTGAGCAGTGAGAGGATAATATCTCCCAACTGGTACACCAGTTGTTAATGATGCATATGCAGACCCCTCCCCCTCTGGACTTCCCACTGAGAGAATATATTCTGTCTCCTTTAAAAAGTCCTCTGGTATGCTTAAAATGCAATTTCTTTCTCCTTACTGTCTTACGTATGATTAAACTTTTTATAGATCTCACATTTTGAGATGCAGCATAACTTATCTTGGCAGTCCCTATGAGAAATCTACCATCCACAAATCCACCTGTTGTCTTTCACTGGGACAGACATACCGCATAGACAGAAATACATTAGAACACCAGCAAAAATATCTTAACCCAAAGAAAATATCACTGCAATAAAATTACGAGAAAATACCTTCAATTGGATATTTGTTTATTTCGTCTGATGTGTCTTTTGGGATGGGTTGCCAGAAGAACTCACAAAGGCTCTTTTCTCAAAACAATGTAAACATATGACCACAGCAAGAATGTATTACAGGTAGTAAGAGTGGGAGCCACCATTAATACCAGGGCATCCTGAAGTCAGAGGGAAGCATCATCAGCTCGGCATGAGAGGAGAAGGATTCTCATCTCTGAGAAGTCAAGCCAGATATCAAACTCAACCTGTAGCAGATATTCCTTTGCTCAGGACTCCAAAAGTGACACTCATGAAGAACATTAAAAAAAAATCTGCATTACATCAGCATTGACAACCATTTCCACGGGGTTACCCAGGTCAAAGCAGTAAAAATGGCAATGCAGAATCTCAACACAATACTTCTACCAAAGGTGGTATCAGTTGTGGAATACTAAGTTGACCTGTTCATGGTTTGCTTTCACAGACACACAATTCTTCCCAAACCTAACTCTCTACTCATCATCTGCAAGCTTTATTGCTGGAACAGTTTTTTAAGTGAATCCAGTGTGTGCACAATACAAAAATTTCCAAGAAATCAAAAGGCAAAGAAATATCACTATTCCTTGATGGAAACGTAGAGTTAATAAACTGACAGTTATCCCTTAAGGAGACGTTACAAGAGTGAGAGAGAGAGAAATGTGTCTCACTGACAATGGAGGTGTTACCAAAGGGGAGTGGGTAAAATTTTTGTACCGATTTTGAAAAATACTTCGTCAAGAGATATTATCTACAACTATAAGAATGTGGAGATGAACTTTAAAGGAAGTAATTCTACTAAAAGGGAGGTGATTCAGCCATTGCACTGACTAAACGGGTCTATGTTAAATAAATGAATGCTTAAAATGTTGAGTACAACATGCTCTAACACTTTTAAGTGAACATTTATTTAATCGACTGCTCAGAACTTCGGAAAACGGAGTTCTGAAATATTTCATTTCGCCAGTACTGACGTATGTGATGTAATAAGTCATGTAAGCTAGTGCTAATGGCGCCGTACAGTGCAGAATGGGAGTATTTCCCTTTTCTGCACTGAAGTGCGGTCTCGGAGTTGGTATACTTAAGTAGGGGGGTGTGGGGGACGCAGGGAGGCTTGCCCCCCCATACTTGCAACATTACAGTAAGTTTTCCCTTTTTCTTTTTTGTTATTGTGTGTATGTACCTGCTATTAGTTGATTTCGTGTACTGTAGCAGTTGGAAGGGGTAGTTGGCCAAACAAAACTTTTCGGGATTGTGTTTTTCGATATTCTGAGTGGTCGGTTAAATAAACTTTCGCTTAAAAGTGTTCGAGTATGTTGTACTCGACATTTTAAGCATTCATTTATTTAACATAGACCTGACTAAACAATACTTAGTTAGAATACTGTCTACGGTTTTGGAGGGGTTTCAAGGTGAGAGACATAATGTTGTTGTAACATGGTGTTGTGATGAGCAACCAGGATGATGAAGGGTCCAGAAAAAAAAATATGAGCAGAGATTGGTTTACCTAGGTTTACTTTTGGTTAAACAGAGGAACTGCGGTATCGTTGTCGCCTCATAGTAAGACGTCCTGTTTGATTCTCAGCTAGAGCGTCTTCTGTGTGGAGACATGTGTGAATGGGCGTACCTTTGTTGAAGGTTGTGCGTCAGGGCCGGCAACTCGGCACGTAAAAATCTACTGCAAATCATTAGCAGACTGGAGTTCCGCTGTGGCGACCCCTAACCGGGAAAAGCCGAAAGACACAACAACTTTTAGTTAAACAGAGGCAAGACATAGGGATATCACAGGGGAGGGCAGAAGGTTCTGAGGGGACATAAAAACACAGTTGAAGAGGGAGTATAAGAAGAAATACAGTTGAAGAGAAAAGAAAAGAGGTGTGGGAGGGGGGCTGCAAAGTCAAACATTTTTAGCTTAGACAAGCAAAAGTATTTTATTTTAACTTAATGAAGCAGATAGATGGGTACCAGCCCTCTGATGCAGAAACAAGGTGACCACCTGTGCTCCCAAAAACTATATTAGGAAAAAGGCCCATAAGATAGGAAAAAGGAGCCAGAATTTACCCCATTTCAGGGGGAGGACATGTATTTTTATGATGGTGTATGTAACATCTGGTATAGACCAATGACCTCACTGTCTTCCAACTACTGCAAGGGGGAGTCACAAGATACACAGTACATGAAAAGCAAATTTGAACATCAGACAAGATGACATTATTGCATATTACCAGTCTCAGGTAGGCACTGTAAAGGCCAGCCATGGTATGATAGCTCCTGCTCAAAGTCACAGCTTCTCTTCTGAGTTCTCACTCACTAGCCTTAGACCTGAGAAGCTGCAAGACTCTGCCCTCCATGATGACGGGTGGCCGATCAGGCAAAGGGATACATTCAGGATCACCCAGACAGGAGTAACTAAGATACTCAGGAGAAGGAGGAGGGTGCTGAATTAGAATGAAGGTCAGCAGCGGGCAGATAAGGAGCAAGGGAAATGCAGTAAAAAGAAGAAAATGTGTCTGACCACTGGAGTAGGTCTCCTGAATGAGTGGGATAGTGTAAAGTCACAGTGTATTTAAACAATACTAAAGGGATATGTGGGTGTGGGTGGCTGCAGGGTTCTAAATGTATTAGTTGGGCAGATGAGAGATTCTTTATCCATTTCTGCCAGCATTACATACATCTATGTGCAACACACAAGTTTACAGATGGGGTCTTCCTTCATCTACCAACACTGCATTCTCACTGCTTAAGGAATACTTTCAGTATCACACACTGCCTTCAGTAATGTTCAGTCAGGGGTTAAGAGCATGGCAGACTGAGGTGATGGCACTCTCTGCCTAGCAGAACTTCCTAAAAAATTAGTGAGGAAAGTACATTCTTGTGATGGGATAAAAGGCCCGTCATGAATAAGGCTGACTCGCAATCTAGAAAACTACTACT
Source organism: Protopterus annectens (assembly GCF_019279795.1). Lineage (NCBI taxonomy): Eukaryota > Metazoa > Chordata > Ceratodontiformes > Protopteridae > Protopterus > Protopterus annectens. The sequence continues at coordinate 740,070,927 of NC_056739.1, forward strand.
GTGGCAGAAAAGAGAGTATTACAAATAAAATACCGAAACAAAAAAGCAAGCAATGCACCAAAATTACTTGGGAAAACAACATCAATGACTGCATGTCTTTTAATGACTAACAGCTGCCCCACCTGCTGGTATCAAAATATTGCCTTTAACATACCAAACAGATGCAAGTTTGTGCATGTTGCCAGCTTTTTAGTGTGGCCACTACATTAGGGAGGAACCAAAGAACTGCAGCGTTTCTTATTTTGTTTACTTCTCCAGTTTTAGACTGAATCTAGATGTTTAAAAAAAGGCATACCATCTGCCTCCCAGAATGACATCCACTTTTTTTTAAAGTCAGGTTTGTGTGTGTTCAGAAGCTCAATTTGTGATGCAGACTTTTTTCTTTCCCTAATTACTATTTCCTCCTCACTGAATGATTCCTTGAATAATTCATAAGGGTACAGCTAAACGGGGTTAACTATTTCACTGCTGACTGGAGCTAAGGCACTGAAATCTAGAGATGAAAACAGGATATGAGCCCCCCTCAAAAAAAAAAAACATCTATTTTTTTCAAATGATGTGCCACAACCACTCCTTGCTCCCTTACTGAAGATAAAAAAAATCTTAACTGTATCATCTATTTTGTGGGAATGCATTCTGTTTGTTTTCTCAGGAGTATAAATTGCTCATCAACATTTAGAAATGTTGGCATAACTGCTTTTAGAATCAAAGATGCCATGCATTACAGTGAAGCACACTATTAACTCAAAAAGATTAAAATACAAGCAAATACATTTTCAGCCGTGTATCCAAACACTAAAACCACACAAAAAATGAAACCTTCTCAGATTACTAAATAACTTGCTTACAATTCAGTTTACATCAAAGGTAGGACAGACAAGGTTTAAGAGTGGGACCTGTGATTCCTACAACTGTAAAAGGTGAAAATATGAGGAATTCCTTTAGTCATCCACCAAACACAGTAGTGAAAAAAAAATCCACCCAGGTATGTAAACATATTTGTACAAATGTAACCACCATCAATGCTATGCCCAGACCAACTGTCAACAACTTACAATTTAACTACTTTTTTAAAAGAGTTATTTCCACTACACGTGTGACCTACTTTCAGGGTGAAATCCAAGGTGATATTTAGATAGAGGGAAATTTGACCAGGAATCCAGGGAAATTTCTTTAGTCTTTCTTCAGTGCCTATGAAGAAAGACTGCATTCTCACAGTACAACTTGGAAAATGGAGTGCCAAACAGTACTCTGGTGATAGAAAGGTCTCAGATTTGTTACTTAAAACAGTCTGGTCAAAAGAAAAGGTGCTAATAGGACAGAACCCAGCATAATGAAGAAAGTCAGCAAAGAACCTTCCGTTCAGAATAAGACCGTGCAGAGACCAGCGTAATCACTGTAAGAACTCCAGATATGATAAAACACCAACAGGGACGTGGTGTGTAAACAGCTGCTATTTAGTTCTCTGTGGGGGTTACAGCCCAAGACACAAGAGAATCAACACACACACACACACACACACACACACACACACACACACACACACACACACACACACCATTCTATTACAACACAATTTAGGACACACACTTGACATAAACAGAAATGGCTGCATGGTTATGAGCTAACGTACAGTCCTGATTTTACAGAACACAATTTATAACAAGTTGGGCATACAGAGAAAAACCTAGAAGGCCCAGATACAATTAACATCAGATAGACCATTAATTTACCAGATGTATTTGTATAGGAAGAATAAAGAGTATCCTGATTTATGAAATGCAGTGAAGATTTTTTTGACATGGAGGGAGCTGCCGCCGGGGGCAGATAATTTCAGGTCCCAATGTTCTCTCTGTACAAGGTTGTCAGGTGGACCATGAGGAAGCTTTTGCCCTCTGTTACATTAAGATTTGGTGATTGCTAGAGACCATTTCCTGATTTTTTAAATAGTTGATTCCTATCACTAAGCTGAAGGGTTACCACTATTTTGGTAGTGGCACAGTTACATGTATCAGTGGAAGCTGAGACTGTCCTGAGGTCACTAAAACCATGACACTGCATAAGGATTTATGGTAAAGCTAGAAAAAAACGTTTTGCAGTCCTGGCAAATATTAGTGTGCCTACAAAGAATATTATGCTTGCGGACTTCCAGGAGAATGGGAAAGTACAGTTGTGTACACGTACCATAAATGTAGATGTTCGAATGTAGTCACTGTTACAGTCATCACATTTGGGTTATCCCTGCCAGGGTAGCCCTCGGCCAACCTGAATATCAGAGGCTTAGTATTTCTGTGTCGGTTGCTGTCGCTTCAGGACTTGACGTCAGGTCGTCAGTAGTATAAAGTAAGGCAGCCGACACCATTACGTCAGTTTTTCTTGCCCTAACCTGTCAGGCGCCCCCAAGTAGGAGCCAGGTTCTGGTGGAAGAACCCCACCCGTAGAAAGTAAATACCAATATGTCCCTTGTTAGGAAAGAGAAGGAAAAAAAGGGGGATGGAGGGAGGGAAACCAGGACAGGGATTTATGGTAAGTGTACACAACTGTACTATGTTCTTCGTGTTTCACTGTTGCAGTCATCACATTTGGGTTGATTCCCAAAGCTGAGGAAATGGGTGAAGACAGTCAAGGAAACTAGGGTCTGGCTAGGATGCCCTGCAAGACTGCAGAGGCAAACCCTGCCCTGGATTTGGAGAAGAGAGGCAAGTGGTAATGTTTGGTAAAAGTGTGAACAGATGCCCAGGTGGCAGCCTCCAGGATGTCCCTGGTGGGGACTCCTCTGAGGAAAGCTGCAGAGGTGAGGCTGCTCTGGTGGAATGAGACCTGACCCCCATTGGGGGGAGGCTTTCTGTGTTGTTTGTAGCAGAAATAGATGCAGTGTGCTATCCATTTGGAAATGGTTTGCTTGGCGATGGCTTTGCTTTCTGCCCCTGTAGCAAAACTAACCAGCAATTGATCAGACTTTCTGAAGGATTTAGTCCTGTCTAGATAGAATCTGAGCTGTCTGTGCACATCTAGAGAGTGCATGATCCTTTCCCCCTTGTTCTGGGGATTAGGAAAAAAGGTGGGCAAATTAATGGACTGGTTGACAGCCACACTGGACACCACCTTGGGCATGAAGGATGGGTTAGTCCTGAGGGATATCCCGTCAGCATGGAAGATGATGAAGGGTTCCACAGCCATGAGTGCTTGCAGCTCAGAGACCCTTCTGGCTGAAGTGATGGCCAAAAGGAAAGCAGTCTTCCGGGAGAGAAATTTTATCTCTGCAGAAAAAGCTGGTTTGAAGGGGGGGGGGGGCAGGGTGAGCTTTTCCAACACAAAGTTAAGGTCTCAAGCTGGGGTTAGTGCTCTTCTGGGTGGCCTCAAAATGCTAGCCCCTCTTAGGAACTGTTTGATCAAGGGGTGTGAGAAAAGGGGCTGCTCAGTGGGAAAATAAGCAGAGACAGCAGAAGCATGAATGTTAATAGAGGAAAAAGAGAGGCCACTGTGTAGTAGGTCAGCTAAGTAATCCAGGATGAGAGCGAGGGAGGGCTGTGCCGTATTGGCTCCCTTAGCCTGAATCCAGGAGCAGAACCTTTTCTATTTGTCAGCATAAGACTTTCTAGGGCTAGGGTGTCTGGCCTCACTTACAACATCTAGAACCTGTTTACTGAGGTTGGGAGATTCATTGGGGGTTAGGGAATAAGCCAAGCTGCCAAACTGAGTGTCTGCAATTGGGGATGGATGAATTCCCCTTCCTTCTGGGTCAGGAGGTTTGGAATCTGAGGAAGATGTCATGGTGGCAGTGGGAACAGGCTGCACAGCAAGGGGTACCAGTGCTGGCAAGGCCAGTCTGGAGCCATAAGAATTGTCCTTGGTTTTTCCTCCTTTATTTTGAGCAGTACCCTGGGGATGAGAGGTAGTGGAGGAAAGGCATAGATTGACCCAGGGGAAGGACAGGGCATCCACTTTCCAAGCCATGCAGTGATGCTCCCTGGTGCAGAATTTGCTGAGCTGATGGATGGTGTGGGAGGCAAAGAGGTCGATCTTCGGGGTGCCCCATTTCTGAGTTATTAGGGTGAAGGTTCTTCTGCTGAGCTGCCACTCGTGTGGGTCCAGAAGATTTCTGCTTAACTGGTCTGCCAGAGAGTTGAGAGAACTTGGTAGGAAATGTGCTAACAAGTGGAGTTGCATGGCAGAGGCTGTGTGCCTAAGGGTCATTGCCAGCCTGCATAGAGGGTAGGAGTGAGTCCCTCCCTACTTGTTGATCTACTACATTAGAATGTTGATGTCTGTTTTGATCAGGAGAGCCTCTGGGGAGAGAAGGGGCTTGAAAGCTATCAAGGCGTGCTGGACAGCGATCATTTCTTTTTGGCTGATGTGCAGAGGGATTTGTTGTGGGCTCCATTGGCCCTGTATGCACCTGCCATCCAGGTGTGCACCACAGGCAAAGGCTGATGAATCTGTGGTGAGGGTCTGGGTGGCGGGAGGTAGTGAGAAAGGTAGTCCCTTGTTGTGGGAGCATGCTGTTGCCCACCAAAGAAAATCTTTTCTGAGGCAAGGAATTATAGTTATAAGAGTCTCCAGGTCTTGACAGTGTTGACACCAAAGACTTTTTAGGTACCACTGAAGTTTCCTCATATGAAGTCTGGCATATGGAATGAGTAGTATGCAAGATGCCATGAACCCCAAAGCTTGCAGGATCTTCCTTGCAGACAGCTGGGGTCTGGTGGCTAGTTGAGAGAAGTAGGCTGTCAGGAAATTTTGCTTTTTTAGTGTAAGGAATGCCATCTGGGATGCTGTGTCCAGACTTGCTCCCAGGAATATAATCTTTTGGGTGGGCACCTGTTTGGATTTCTTTTCGTTGATTGTGTACCCTAGGGTGGTTAGTACGGAATTTACAAAGGCCAGGTGCTTGAGCAGCTTTTCCTGGCTGTCTGCCTGAATTAGGCAGTCATCTAAGTATGGGTAAATCTGGATATTCCCTTGTCTGCAAAAGGCAATGGCTAGAGCCAGACATTTTGGGAAAACTCTGGGAGCAGTAGATAAGCCAAAGGGAAGCGCAGAGAACTGAAAGTGCTGAGATCCTGCCCTGAAACAGAGATATTTCCTGCATGATTCCCTGAAAGGAATATGGAGGTAGGCCTCGTTTAGATCTAGGGTGGCTAGCCAAGCATCCTTGGAGACCATGGGTAGCAACTGCTGGAGGGTGAGCATTTTGAATTTTGGGATCACCAGGAAAGTGTTTAAAATGGACAGATCAAGGATGGGGCACCAGGTGCCTTCTTTTCTGGGTACAAGAAAAAGTTGGGAGTAGAAACCTTGGCCTCTCTGTTCTGCAGGAACGTGCTCTACTGCCCTCATAGAGATCAGGGAAAGGACTTGATTTTGTGCATCTGCCCACTGGTTTGGAAGTAGATCTCAGAACCCTTCTGGGGTAGGAAGGGTGTGGAAAGAAAATTTGTATCCCTGGGACACTATGTTGAGAATCCAGAGTCGGTCATTGGTAATGGTGGCCCAGGTGCTTGTGTGAAAGGAAAGTTTTCCTCCTAGGGTAAGTGAAGGTGGGCAGAGGGAGTGGGTGGGGGAGGTGAGTCATTGTGAGTTCTTACAATAAGGTGGTGGCTTAGAGCTCCCTGGTTTTGAAGTGGAGGTAGTCCACTGCTTAGATCTATGTATTTCCTGTGGCTGCTGTCTGGGGGGTCTGGTTCCCTGGAATCTGTGCTGGACTGGCTTAGTGGGAGCAGGAAAGGACCAGTGTGTTTGGTGGGACAATGCCTGCTGACCCTGGGTGGCTGGACCTGTAAGAAATCCTTAACTGTCTGCATAGATTTTGCTTTTTCTTCCATCTTTTTTAAGACCTCTTCTGCCTTAGTGCCACATAAGTTGTCTTTATGCAAGGGGGCATCCAACGATTTAGATTTGATATGGTCTGGCAAGGGCTGTTCCTTAAGCCATGCATGCCTTCTAATGACAGATCCGGTGACTGCTGCCCTGCAAGAAGCTTCTAGGGTGTCAAAACCACAGTGCAAGGTGTGTTTAGTTACTTGACTTGCAGAATGCATTAACACTTGTAACGCTTTAGATTATGCACAAGCAGGAAAGGAAGACATTTTTTGTTTGAGGAGTTCCAGGGTATGTTGCTGAAATTTTAGCATATGAAACTGACAATTTAGTGCCCTGATAGCAAGAGTAGCTGAGGTGTATACTTTTTTTAACACATCTGTCTAGTGTTCGGGAATCCCTATCTGAGGGGGTGGGATTCTTAGCAGAGGTTGCTTTAATCCCTTTTGGCCCTTGGGAAATTACCTCAGGGTCAGCAGTAGGATTTTTAAAAAAGAAATTTGTGTGAGTCAGGGACTCTATAGTACCTGTCTGGTTTTCTGGGTGCAGGAGGGAGGGTGTCAGGAGTCAAGCTGGATTCCAGGAAAACATCCTCCACAACATCCAGGACTGGGAGGATGGCCAAGGGTCTGTGCTGTGGAAGATCTAAGAATTCCCTGAGTCTCTTTGTAGACTGAGGATAGTCCTGACTCTCCCACTGGAAATTCTCCCTTAAGGTATGAAGGGTTTCCCCAAAGGAAAAATCTTCTGGGAGATAGAGGTGGAAGGGGTGGAATCCTCTGCATCACAATCCTCGTAAGTAGAGAGGGATTGCATGTCTTCATACTCAGATGCATCAGAGTCATCTGACTCTTGTTCAGACAAAGCTACAGGGGGCAGATCTCTTTTCCTTTTGAGGGGGTAACTTGGCTTCCCCTGATCAGCATGATAAGGTCTTCCGCCATTTTAAGCATTTGAGACTGAGGCAAGGAAGCAGGTGCCAGAGACTGGGTCATCGGTTTCTTGGGTGTGGTTCATACTCTGGGCCTAAGAAACTCAGTAGTTTTCGAAAGAACGGTAGTCGCGAATGAAGATGTCGGTTTGTGTCGAGAATCGGTAGTGTGTAAAACTTCCTCAGAAGCCTGTGCCTGCTTAGCGGCTGCAGACCCATCCAAGGTAGAGACGACCGCAGGCTCCTTAGTCGAAGAAGAGTTTTGCAGCTTACTGGACTCCAAAATGGTCTCGGTAGCGACCTGCGAATCCACAGAAGCGGGCATCAGGGGCTGCGAAAACGCCTCACTGAGGACCGGAGAACTGACGACTCGCTTAACTGAAGAATCGTTGGTAGGTTTGGACCTGTGCGGTCTGTCGCTGTCTTTATCTTTACGTTTTTTCAGAAGATCTGCTGTCGGATGGCTTACCAAAGCTATATCAGAGTTCGAGGACTGTAAGCCAAAATATCTAGCTACAATAAGGGCTCGACGATGGATAGTTCTGGCATTGAACAAAGCACAGAAGTGACAGCGGGGGATGTCATGGTCTGGGCCTAAACAATTGACGCAGTAAGAATGAAAGTCTTGACTTGGTATTTCCTTTGCACAGGCGAGACAATTGTTAACTTTTTCTGACATCGGTTAGTGCAAGAAAAAAGGATCCCCAATGGGGTACTTAGCTTTAGAAGACTTCAGCTTCAAATCGGTAGACGAAACTGAGGTAGCGGCCGACCTGGACTCGTGCGAACTGCTTCTGCTTCGGGCTCCACGGCAAGAAAGAGTGATGTAATGGCCCTGGACCACAGGTTGGAAAGATTTCAGGACATCATGTGGTTTAATTCATTTTCAGAATAATCTGCAGTGTGGTTTTGTGAGGCAGAAGAATGTCAGAGGGTAGTATCACTATTATCAGGGTGGATAACTCTGGAAGAACAGAGACACAGGTGGAAGGTTGATATTAATGTAAATCGTCTGTAATGGAATCCTTATATCAAAATGGGTTTGCCATAATGGTTAAGGTCTTAATTTAATTTCTGCCCTGTATAGCTGGAAATCTAGTGCCATTTAAAAACTGCATTTTTGAATTAATAATGCTGCGTATCAGCCAAATACTTCTTACAAAGCACCATGCAACAGGGTAAGCAATGTTTGTAAGGGGCTGGTACAACCTTCAATCCCCGGCAGTCTATGGAGTCAGTTTTTCAACTTGTTGCCATTATCAGAGTCACCTGTAACCTTAACAAATACGTCTACCTTCCTTTTTGCAAACTAGGCATTTCCTGTAAGCTCTGTGCTGCGATGTGACTACTGTAAGAGAGGATGCTAACTCTCCCCAGACTCTGAATTGATTTTTTTCTTTATGCAATACTTTTATTGTTTATTTATTTATTTATTGATTCATTTATTTATTTTTTGCTGATGAAACAAAGGTTTATTTGAGAAACGGGTGTTACACAGCAATTCATGCATTTTAGGAGAATACTACTATCTGCAGTGTTCCACAGCTTCAGGACTACTGTCAAGGCAGTCGATTAAATAAAAACTTTTGTCACACCTCTTCCTGGATATGACATCAGTAAATAGTTAACAGGGAAAAAAATCACTAAAACATCAACTTTAGAAGGAAAAAGGAGCCAAAGCAAAGAGAAACGTGTTCCAGACACTTCCTGCCCAATTTAACCTTTGGCCTAATTGTTTATTTTAGGTTTGTTTGTCTTTCGGCTTTTTCCCAGTAAGGGGTCCCCACAGCAGAACTCCGGTCCGCTAATGATTGGCAGTAGATTTTTACGAAACGCCGAGGTGCCAGCTCGACGCCCAACCTTCAACAAAGGCACACCCATTTACACCCGCATGTCTTTTGAATGCTACCCAACCACGGGGAGGACATGCAGACTCCACACAGAAGGCACTCCCAAGCTACGCTGAGAATCAAAAGGGAGAACCTCTTGCTGTGAGGTAACGCTACCGCCGTACCACCACGGCACTTATTGTTTATTTTAGGTAACTAGAATAAATACCAGTGAGGAAAACTGCCTGTTTTCAAGGGTGGCAAGACAGCTTGAAAATGTTAAGTGACTTGTTGAGAAGTGACTCAGTATCTAGTTGGACTTAGAACTACTGGTGTAGCACTTTTTTTTCATAAACTCATTCTCATTTCACATGCTTGTTGCCAGTGGAGCTCTAAGTTTCTGTTCTAACTTCCAGTGGTTGTATCCTAAGCCATTTCACAAAATCAAGTTATATCCTCACTGCTGAAACGGATGTCCATATCTTTACAAATGTATACGTTATTAAAGAAACTGTTCAGTACAAACTAATGATTACAATGCTCACATTTATTAGATTCTAGGTCTTACACTGAATTTTCTGAGTCACAATGTCAATGAATATTAATTTTGTAATGGTTTATAAACAAAATATCTCAGTAACCACACAAGCTACACTATACTATCAGCATCATTTTGTGCATTCAGCTGGAAGCTTTCATATGAGGCTAAGTAGCAATAATGCCTTTGTTGCTTGGTCAATGTAATTTCAGAAATAGGAAACCTCTGACAACATTAACAGTATATAAACATTTACATCTCTTTAGGTGATGTAAACAGAGATCAACTATGAATGTAGCTGTACTGCCCATGATGTGAACTTTCAGATGAAAACTCACTGGCTTACAGAAGAATTAGTAATGTAAATATGATGGGGCAATATTAGAAAAGTGAAAGCATCAGAACAATGATCCTAGGGAAACACTGGCAGCGACACTCGGGTTTCATGAAGCTTCTTTCATCATACCAAGTGACCTCTGCATACCTCAATGGTATCATCTGCACACTTACTGGAATTCCTCCCCATTACTATTACTAAGTAAATGAGTAGTTTCTGCACAATGACTTTGTCCTGCACTGTGGATCCCAACGTCAGCTACAATGGACAATTTACTTACTTATTTTATTTTACATTTGGTAACCAGGTAGTGTTCGACTGGGCAAAAAAGCAAAGCCAATTCTCAGCGGAGACCCGAGGAGAAAAGCTCCCAAAGTAAAGATTACAATATTTATAGTCAGAATTGTATGTTACAATACAAAAAGATTACTAAGAACATTTACATAATTACATAGTACAGTACAGATCTAGCGAATAATAGCTGATAAAAATAATGGAAATCTAAATTATCCAAGTATATTAATAAGACAAAATAATAAATTAAGTCAATACTGAGTTAGAATAGGCAGAAGGCAGAAGTAGTGTAGTGTGTTTGCCTAGCCAGACAATGTACAGAAGCATAACCAACAATTGGAGAAATAATTAGTAAAGGAGCTGTTTGAAGCTATATGTAATGGGTACAGACAGTAGATGCTGGGGTAGGGAATTCCAAGTTTTTGCTAAGGAGGAGCTGCATAACGAATCACCAAAAGAGTTGTGGGTTTTGATAACTTTGAGTAAGCTCTTATCAGCTGATCTGAGTGAGGTAAGATTAGCATAGGGTTGTACGAGGTTGGATAGGGCTGGGCAATATTCAGGTTTATGGATAACAGAGTGAGCTACTTTCAGCTGGTTTAGGGCTAGTAAGTTTGGGAGTTCAATCCAGTTTAGTTTTTGTAGGGTGATACAATGGAGAGATCTGTGGGGAAGATTAGCTGCAAATTTGGCGATTTTATTATAGCAAACTTCTAGGTTATTCAATTCAGATTTACGAAGGTTTGTGAAGACTTGAGAACAATAGAGAAGGGTGGAAAGTAGATGAGTTCTGGCAGTAGCTATTGTTGCATGGTTAGTGATATATGGTTTAGCCCTGTAGAATGCACCTAATTTTGTGTGGACTTTTTTGATTGTTAGAGCAATTTGTCTGTCAAATTTTAGATTGCAGTCTACAATAACACCAAGGAGTTTTGTATGTTCAACCGATCAATTTTTGTACCATTAGAGGTGAAGATAGAGAGGTGAGTTTGTTGTTTTTTATTAGAGGAATTAGAAAATACCATAAGCTTGGTCTTGTTAGGGTTTAGAATTAGTTGGTGGTCTGAGAGGTATTTCTCAATGTTATGGAGGGCAGTCTGAGTCTTGGAGTTCATATGAGGAGGGGGGGGCAGAACAAATAAGGGATGCGTCATCAGCATATTGAATGACAGAAGAAGGTGGAGCTGTAGTATAAAGGTCATTGGTAAAGATAGTAAACAGAAGTGGGCCTAAGATAGACCCTTGTGGGATGCCGACAGTGATGGGCAAAAGGGGTGATAGTTTATGTTCCCATATGGTGGCTTGCTTATGGCTGGAGAGGTAGCTGTGGAACCACTGGAGGGTAGTGCAGCTGAAATTAAGAGAGAGGCAAGTTTGTTTAGGGCTATTTGAAGGGATACAGTGTCAAAGGCTTTTGATATATCAGGGAAGGTGGCAGGAACAAGGTGGTTGTTGTTTTTGAGGTGGTTTACAGTGTTGGTGAAACTTAATAGGGTGGTACTGGTACTATGCTTGGGGCGGAAGCCATGCTGAGTAGAAGATAGAAGGTTGTGTGTTAGGAGGTGGTCTAATGTCTTGTTTATGAAGGCATTTTTCTAAGATTTTGGCAAGAGGAGAAAGTACAGCTGTGGGCCTATAACTGGAAAGGTCAGTAGAGGGACCTCCTTTGCGTAGGGGTATGACATGGGATGTTTTTCAAAGTAGGAGGATATACTGTTCAGAGATAGAGTGGTTAATAAGAATAGATATAAGATAAGAGATAGATTTAGCAGCAAGTTTATGAAATTCTCCAGATAACTGATCTGCAGCAGGAGTACCTAGTTTTATTTTTGTTAGGAGGTTTTGTATATAATTAGTTTGGATTGGTTTAAGAGAGAAAGGAGGAGTATTACGGTCGGTGGAGGGAGGTGATAAGGAAAGTGTGAACTTGACATTGTTGTTAAGTAATGAGGTGATGGAGGTGATAAAGTGGGCAATGAATTGCTATACAGTCAGTAGTATAGTTAGATGTTGGGGGTGGTGTGGATAGTTTTCCTGGGTTTAGGAGGAGGTTGATAGATTGCCAGAATCTTTGGGGGTTTTGGTATTTTAGCTGGCATGTTTGCAAGTAAGTCTTTTTGACACATCTTCTTCTTCTTCTTTCAGCTGCTCCCATTAGGGGTCACCATAGCAGATCATCTGTTTTCATTTCTTCCTGTCCTCTGCATCTTGGTCTGTCACCACCAACCACCTGCATGTCCTCTCTCACCATATCCATAAACCTTATCTTAGGCCTTCCTTTTTTCCTGTTACCTGTCAGTTTCATCCTTAGCATATTTTTCCCAACATAATCTGCATCTCTCCTCAGCACATGTCCAAACCAACGTAATCTTGCCTCTCTGTCTTTATCTCCAAACCTTCCAACCTGGGCTGGCCCTCTAATAATCTTATTCCTAATCCTGTCCACCTTCGTCACACCCAGTGCAAATCTTAACATCTTTTAACTCTGCCACATCCAGCTCTGACTCCTGCCTTTTTGTCAATGCCACTGTCTCCAACCCATATAACATAGCTGGTCTCACTACCCTCTTGTAGGCCTTCCCTTTCACTCTTACTGGTACTAGTCTGTCACAAATCACTCCTGACACTCATCTCCACCCACTCCATCCTGCCTGTACTCTCTTCTTCACCTCTCTTCCACACTCACCATTACTCTGAACTGTTGATCCCAAGTATTTAAACTCATCCACCTTCGCCACCTCTACTCCCTGCATCCTCACCATTCCTCTATCTGCCCTCTCATGCACACACATATATTCTGTCTTAGTCCTGCTGACCTTCATTCCTCTTCACTCTTGTTTTTTGGCCTGATTTTTTAGCTGTCGGTAGGTTGTGTAATTGTTACTATTCTTGTCTTTGCAATAGTGAGTCCAGGCTTTGTCCCACTGTTGAAGTAGGAGGATAATCTCTTTAGATAAGTATGGAAGTTGTTTGGACTTGGAACAAATTTTCCTGAAAGGAGCAAGACTATTTAGAATTTGCAGGAATGCTTTATTAAAGTACTGAACAGCAAGATCCAATTGTAGGGTTTTTAGGGGTGACCAGTTATATTCATGTAATAGGGTGTTAAATAGTGATGGGGAGAACAGTTTTTCATTATGTGAATGCACATACACGGCAGCTTCTGCACAATAATTATGCATCATTTGCACAGACAATGTGAATGTTGTGTCATTACGCGAAATTACACTGCTTGATGGCATAAGAAGTCGATAATACTAGACCACCTGCTTTTAAGTGCTTTTATCATTCTACCTGTACTTCTAAACAAGTAGCAAATAAAAATGCCCTGGGTACTGACTTTAAAACCCCTACACAGATATTGTGCACACTACCTACATCAGCTGTGCACCCGCTGCACAACTGGCATCTACAGTCTGTGTACTAACTTCTGGCACTTGCATTGCTACTGTCTATATTCTGTATATTAAATGTACATTGTCCATACATTTACCATACACAGTCTATGCCTACAATGTGTAATAAAGTATAAACATCTAGCAAGCTAAGGTATACAACATAGAACACCACAGGAATGTAGAAAGGAATCATGTCATTCTACTACCAATGGCATACAGTCGAATACAATTTCACTGAAAAGCATTCCAGTGAAAAAAATTTGAAAGGAATAGGAAGTCATACTAAAATTTCTGTAAAACACATCACAAAACAAAATTAAAATCAAGTACAATTGGAAAAGCACATGCAATCAATTGCAAAAGGGGAAAAAAAAACATCACCCCCACAAGCAAATTAAGAACAGTCCCACACAGAGAAAATAAAATAAAAATAAAACAGTGTTCATCACAGAAATCTACATGGTGGACAATTCACCCATTTCTGTAAATTACAAATATCTTCCTGCCCATTTGACAAATATATTATCTAACCCTTCTTACTGAGCTAATACCAATGCAACACACTATCCATTTTCAAATTCCCTGACACAGGATTATTAATTTTTTTCCCCTCACCAGCTTGCAAAGCCACATCATCACATCTGATTTTCTTACAGCTTTAAATATTGACAGGGATTCAAAAACATTACCACAAAGTGTAGACAATCTTTCTGAGTGACTAGATGACAAAAAATGTGGTAGGGCTGTTCTTGAATACATATCATGTACACTTAGTGTACACGATATGTATTCAAGAACAGCCCTACCGTGTACACTTAGTGTAGGCATTAATGAATCTGGCCATATGTTTTATTGGGATTTAACTGGTAATCTACCATGTTCTAACTTCAAAAGAAAATCTCCCTGTGGGATGTCTTGACTCAATCACTTAATCGTAATAACTCCCTATGAACACCAGGCAACACCTCCCAAACCAATACCACAAAACAAATTTCAATTACCTTACTATACGATTTCTTTCTGTCTAAAATTTTGAAATCACACACTGTCTTCCAGCTAAAGCAACCACCTCCTACTGGATTTTATCCTTTTTTCAAACTGCCTAATGTACGTTGTAGCTCTTCATGCAGTAGCATAATCAAATCTCCCAAACTGTGTCCTTCCATTCTATGAGCCTCACAATATAACGCATTTGCAAGGAAGGTAAATGTATTCTAGGATTAATCATCTTTAGGTCATCTTTATCTTTGGATAATGCACCTCTTTTAGTGGGATTTAACCTATCCCCCCACAGAACACACAAAAAATCTCATATAACTCAGCTTCAGAAGTTTCTAGGAATGCACAAACAAACCCAAAATAACTTATGTTCCCCAACAACAACACACTTAAATCAAATAAACGTTCTTCAAATATGCCATACTAGATGTCTTACTGGTGCTGGTAGTGTCTATGAGTGAACAATCCACAAAAGGAAAACCACTTTAATACTGGTGCTGGTAGTGTCTATGAGTGATCCAGCACTGCCTTCCACTTTTCCCCCAGCATGTGCCTTCTGCACAACTACTGCTTGCTCTGTGTGCACTAGCCACAATACGCTAAAATATGTTCTGGGATCATATTGTTCATGTGACATACACGTCCAGTCCCCATCTCCTACATGTCTGAGGGACAGCTTGGTACCTGTACTTTCTGTGTATCTCCTCTGCAAAAACTATATATGCCCTATGGTCCATCTGCATAATTCTGCCAAGTTTCTAAATCAGTGCAAATATATACTCTCCACACTAAATTCACCCCTACTGTACACACACTACTGTACGCCACCCATTTGTTACTTTACTCATTTATTTCTATTTCTTAAGTGGGATAGTCAAACTTAACTGACAGCCCCTTTCCAGCAGAGCCCAGGGAGAAAAGTCTCCATACAAAGTAGAATTACATATGCATATATAAATGCAAAACACAAATAAAGTAAACCACAGAAAAGCACCATATATTCACATAAAGCTCTACATACAAATGTAAATATAACAAAAAATAAAATAAAATTAATATAAAAATGTAGATGCCATATACAAGTAGTCTGACAGAACTGTCATTCTGAAAGATACTAAAAGATAAGAGAACTGATAACAGTCATAACAAGTTTATATTATTTACAATATACAGACTGCATTGTTTACAGTTTCTGTTGCAGTATTTACTATGTGACTATATGTCTTTTTCTGATATTCTACTCATCTACCTTCTGCACACATGTTGCATATTTTCTAAATATGTATGTTAATCTGTGCTCCATCTATGAAATAAACCACAAACGGATATTCATTAAATATGCTAACACATACTTCAGTGACAATTTTGATACAAGGTCAATGACAGATTGTACAATCAAAGGAAAGTGCATTAACATCCCTTAACACCACTACATGCCTTATTACACTCACTAGGATTCACAACAAAAATCAGGTTATTTTAGAAGGCCAACTACTAGACTGAAAATGTGACACTTCCTTTCATCTTTGATGGTTAAATATAGTCAGGTGGCCTCCCTCAGCTGATTAAATTCCTTTGGCATCTAGTAAATGTCTGCAGAATGTGTACCTTCTGTGGTCATACTGCATAGCGCTCAACACTCCATCTCCAAAATGAGGAACACTCGCCTTCACAACGTGGAACAAATGGGCAAAATGTGTAACACATACCAATGGCTTACTAACAACATCAACTAGGAAGTCCATAGGATGGTTAAAATATGCTGATTTTACTTATAAAGAAGGTCCTTTAATGAATTAATATGATTAACTTCTATTTATCATGGATTTCACTTAAAAAAATTCCTAACACTGAATGCGTGACAGACTCTTTCAATGTGGAACCTTGAGGAACTTCAAGGAACATGAACTTTTTAAAACCCCAAATGAGGTACGTTCCTCGTAATGAGGTACACTTGAGAGGTATGTCATACTGTGTGGGTACTGTAAATTTCTTAGGAACTGCAGTGTACCTTCTATGCTTTCTGTGCACTACTTCCTATGTATGTTTAGGTTATCTTTTGTTTATATTCAGAGAAACTGATGAGTAATTTCTATCTAGTACACAGAACTCCTACACTGTTGTATGTATGCTACTGCACATACAACCTGTACTTTAAAAAATGTTAACAATGGCTACTAAATCACTAGAAATGACTGTGTGATGCCTGGCTGGTCAATTACTCCAGCTCCTCCAGCCAGCAATACAGTCGTGATCACAGTACAACTGACCAGAGTTTAATTATCGGTTCTGGTGTTTGATGGTACCAGCAGGGAAAGTTAGGCATGCCCATCCTGAAGAGGGGGGTAGACAGGAAAATTCTGCCTAGGGGTAACCCCCATTACTGAGTGCACAGGAGTATACACTAACAATAGGAGGGCTTTGTAAATCTCTAGGTCATATGGGTAGCCCAATCCCCATCCAGGGACAAGGTTATGTTCACATTGCTAGGATGGAGATAAGAACACAACGCCTGCCTGAATGATGGTCCCTCTGGACAGTTCACGCTCAGGGACTCATCACTGTGAGGAAATGAAAAGTCAGTGTTCAGCAGCCAGAAAGGGAAAAGCACTTGGAAAAAAAAAAGAAATGATTCCAACTCTTCCCAGGCACAGACACATTCCACCTACCATCAAATTTACGATGACGTGCAGTGAAGGTTGTTAGCAGAAAGTGACTGATGTCCTCGATCATGTTCCGGAAGTCAAGTTCACTCTGTCGTCCTAGCTGGTCTTCCATATCTGATGTACAACAGGTATAATCCTGTGGGCAGTATCTCAGATGCTCTCCTAAAAACAAGACAAAAGCAGACTTTGACGTCAGAGACAAACCTTCAGAACCAAACCATTATCAAGCTTCCAGTTACACTCCCAAACAAGTAGTAAAATAATGTAGTGCTTTTCAAAATTGTTGTCCACCACTTTATGTAAAGGCCAAAAATACAACAGAGAATACACACACACATGTATTTGCACACTCATACAGATTAACACACACACAGACACACACACACACACATACACACGCACACCACTGGGCCTATTACTGTCCAGCAGGATATCTGTAGGAGAACTAGGACATATAAAATTCCTCAGTGGTCATCAAAGAGGATATTTACTGGAACTGGGCTGTGTGTTTCCTCCACCTGGACATATGTAGGTCTCTACTCCCAAGTTTTCTATCCTTGTTTGAGGGGCACATTCTTTGGCCCTGGTCCAGGGATTAAGCCGGACATCCAAGTCAAAGGCTTATGGGGAAGTGCTTCAGTAGACAGGCTGATGATCTCACCACTGATAAAGGATTAAAAAATGTACAGAAAGACTTTCATTTTAAAATAGAGGATAACATGACACATGCTTTTTGTTCTTATAACAGTGATTTACACACAAAAAAATGTTTTTTTCAGTGTGTCTCATATTTATTTGCTAAACATGCAAGATCACTCACTAATGAATAAACTGAGATTAAAGGAAGCACAGATCAACGTTATGTACCAAGCTCATTCAAACATTAAAACTGTACATCTTATGCGATTTTTTTTTTCATAATACAGTTATCTAAGAGGCACATCTAAACCTTATATTTCACATTGTTTCTTCTATTCATAATGTTTTCCCTACTGTGGCTCTCCTTTCCCAGGTCACTTTCCATTACCACTTAAAGCTAAACAAGATTACATTACGTATGGCGCAACAACTTTCTAATTCTACAAAGCTCAACTGTTTTTATTTACTTATTTTTCTTAATCAGGGTAGAGCACTGATCTTCCTGGACCTTTTTCAGAGTTAGCCTGAGAGAACTGTCTGGTTAAGTGACCTGCAAATGGAGGCAAGGGGAATCAAACAACAGACCACAGGAATTACTCTACCGCATGTACAACTGAATTCATTTAGAAGCAAATATTGCAGTGTAACTGTATATACTCTAAATGTGTTAAGTGTGTAGAATTTAAATGAAAAGTGTGCTACTTATAGGATGACCATTTACATGTTACAGTTTTCGTTGTCAAAATGTTATATGACTGGCTATGCCATAATGCCTAGGTTGTCACTGAAAAGGATCCTCTACCAGCCCACCTACCAAATCAACAATCAAAAAAAAAAAAAAAACAGAAATCCTAAGCCTACCACTTAAATTTTACTAATAACAAAAAGTACAAATCAGACACCAGCTACAAGAACAAAAAATAAAGGCATACAATACAAAATAAGCAGTATCACAAAGGTAACTGCGATGCACATGATGGGCTAGAGACTAATAAGGGGAAGCCTGATGTAAGCAGACGAGGAGATAAAAAGTAGATAGAAAAAATGGGAATGAACAAACTAACCTCTTGAATTTAAATATTATACACAATTTTTAATTTATCATAATATTATACCTCACAATGCAGCATTAGTCTGTTTTCTAAAACGGACCCTTACCCTATAATACACACACACACAATCAAATACTCTCCTGTCTCCTTTGATGAGCATGCTGAACTAAGGAGGAAAAGGGGAACACACTGCATTCTGACTACTGACCCTTTCTACTTCTCTGTTCACGATAACCTGCCACTTTAACAAAAAAAAAAAAAAAACAGTCTGAAGAATTAAAACTGACCACAGCAGTTCACTTCAGTGATGTTAACTAAGGATTTATTTTGAGAAATTAACAGCCTACCATAAACAAGGCAAAGCCATCCTTTTGCTAAAAGGGTACTTGTACCTTGACTACATTTTTCACTATAATGCAATTTTCATCTACAGCAACACTATTTGCAAACTGCAGGGTGGCAATCCCTAACCATACAGTCTTCACCTAGACACACGTGCTAAAAGTCCTTTGTTAAAATCTGAAAAGCAGTGCGTCAACAGTGTAATTTATATCACAGTTTGTTCACTCAGTTATGTGTGACCTCACAGGCATATCTTTTATTTCTCCTATTACATCAACCAGTGACCTCACACCTCGTTATACCACAAGTCCTTTTGTCCAAACCAGAAACATGTTTCAAGTTACGCATTAGGTAAATGCCAAACACTTCTTCTGACTAGGTAGTGATTTTGCAGTCAGTAAGTTCACATGATTCATAACAGGAGAAAAAAAAATCAACAGCTCAGTTTCAGTTTATACTCGCGCACAGACAGGCAAAAATCTTTAACCTGTTAAACATGAATAAACGTCACTGAATACAATAAAATATGTGTGTATGTGTGTGTGTGTGTGTGTGTGTGTGTGTGTACTGTACTTTTCATTAAAGTTTACTTGGAGAATATGTCACACTATGTCCATCGGCAAAACAAAGCCAGCTTCCTAATAACTTTATGGAGAGCATCAGTATTTTGTTTTATAAATTTTTATTAAAAATGACATATTTTAGGGACTGTCAGGAAAAATGAAAAATACAGCTTTGTATAATAGCAAACACAGAATAGAAGAGTGTATTAAATGTTTTTATTCTATAACTCAGTAGCAACAAAATAATGTAGGTAGGTTTTCTTCTGCTTTTTTGATTTTACTTTGAAGAGCATGGATTCAAAATATAGGAGGTTGTGAAGTTCTCACCAGCTCTCTCACAGGAGTCTAAGTTTGGTGTTAGAGGAGGAAAAGTAAAAACTGTCAAGGGGCTAGCTCCAAGCAAGCTTCACAAAAATAGGAAATAGAAATTTCACGTACTGCAATAAAGTAGATTTCAGATGCCTAATTTTACTGTTTTTCCTGACTGGCATCCTTTAATTGCCTCTAATCCAATCATTCCTTCTAGCTGAAGTCATAGAAGTACACAGAGTAAGTAAGACAAGATGACAGGAGGGCACATTGCTTTTTCACAGCTTCTGGCAGATGTACACACATATGATTTTAGCAAGTAGAAAGTAGTCTTTTGTGACTAAACTTGACTCAGAATACTAAAAGCCAGTTCAGACATGAAAGACGTGAGTAATAAGTGCATATTTTCTTGGTTTTCTATCAATTTTGCACTCTGTGCCTGCCAACCATCTGAAATAGCAGTTCCTCTGCTGAGCTGAATATAACATCCTGGCTATTATTCTTAAGATCTGCATCCAAAATCCCACTCTCTCTCTCTTTCTCTCTCTCTATTTCTTGAACTTCCATTTTGCTTCATCATCATCCCTTTCCACTTTGAATTATAACCTTCTGCGTGTGTTTTGTATATGAGCCTTAACCTTGTAGCTTTAAAATATCCCTTCAAATCAAGTAAACCTAAACCACCTTTTTCTATTGGAAAATCAGCTTATCCCAGTTAACTCTTGCCCTTCTTCTCTCCCAGATAAATTCCTTCAATTATTTATTAATTAATTACTGTCTATAAGTTCTCCACAGATTGATAAAAGTATGCCTTACCCAGATACAAGATTAAGGGAACTAAAAACATTTTTTTAAATTGATTTCTTGATTTCCACATTCCTCTGCTTTATACAAATTTTCATAAAATTTCCGGAATAACTCTAAAACCTCTACAGGATCTCTGGTTATTTTTCTTCCTATAGGTTCCCTATGTTTGGTGACAACCCTTTCAACGTTCTGTATTTTTAGCTTTTGATAGCATTTTTAGAACTTGGTTTTGTCTGATAGTTGCAAATGAGGCAGTTTCAGGCATACCTTGAGGTATTCCAGTTAATACCTCACACACAGTGAAACTAGACCAAGCAAAAAGAAAAAAAAACAAAAAAAAATCTTGCTTTTTTCCCACTTTCTGAAAGTTAAGAAAGTTCAGTTACAGATTTGCGGTTCTGAACTGTTTGGAAGTTTCTAGAAGGCAAGTGCTTGCTTGGGCTAAAGGGAAGTCTCTGCGTTCACCAGTGGGAGTGGTTATCACTGAACAGCCTGCCCGTCCCTGGAGGAGTGGTTACTACCTAGAAGTTGTAGTTTTATTGGCCATTTTGGGTCAATTCTAAACTCCTTGATCTGTCTCTCTAAAAAAATGGCTGCCTTGTGGTTTTGGCGTCTTTTCAGGCTTGCTAGTTGTTGCTGAAGCACCTACCAAGGGGAGAAAACACTGAGAGAAGAAAAGGAGCCACTTTTGTGATTTTAAGTATTATCTTCTGATTTTTTTGTTAAGTTTTACTGCTCTGCCGCCTATTTTTTGGCATTTTCCGGCTTGCTAAAGTTTATATCTGTAACAGTAACAGTACTTGGAACACATCTAGAGCCTGTTTACTGCATTTCCTGTGTTGCACTTAATTTAAAATCGTTTTTTTTCTCTAAAAACTGCATTTTACCTGATTTTGGCCCAGCATTCAAGTGTGGGATCATTTATTGCACTGTTGTGATTATTTTGCTGCTTGTGTATCTCTGCTACCTTTAAACTACAACAAAAAGAAAAAAAAAAAAAATCTTGCTTTTTCCCACTTTCTGAAAGCTAAGAAAGTTCAGTTACAGATTTGCTGTTCTGAACTGTTTGGAAGTTTCTAGAAGGCCAGTGCTTGCTTGGGCTAAAGGGAAGTCTCTGTGTTCACCAGTGGGAGTGGTTAACACTGAACAGCCTGTCTGTCCTTGGAGGAGTGGTTACTACCTAGAAGCTGTAGTTTTATTGGCCATTTTGGGTCAATTCTAAACTCCTTGATCTCTCTCTCTCTTAAAACCCTACAACTCTCTTTTTGCGGTTTTGCGCACTGAGCAGCGTCGGGCAGCGCCACCTAAACAGGTTTAAACTATTCCAGGCTCCACAAAGTCTGCTCTTCACTTTTTCCCTTAGAACTGTTCAAACTCTCAAAGTAATCACTCTATTCTCTTGCTAAAGCCCTGCACTTGCTCAGCTCTTATAAGGAAACACTAACTAACTAAAGCACTACTCCCTCCTTGACTTCTCATAAGTAATAGGCTCACGGTTGGTCCTTCCTGATAAAGTGAAAAATCAGTTCCCCTCCCTAATCTGATCAGTAAAAAAACAGTTCCCTATACTAATTTGGTATGTCCAAGGGTCAGCTTCAAGGTTACTCTCCAGTCCAGCTGGTGAATCTGGGAATTTTGAGGCAATGTTACAATTGCCTTATGTACACAGACAACCCTCTCCTCCTTCCAACAAACTCTAATACATGTGAGAGATGCAGTTACACAGCCAAACTGGAGGCAGAGCTCTCTCAACCCAAGACTGGCACAGTCAGTCAGGAGGAAAAGCTAACCACCCACACCACAAATCCAGTCTCACACAGACCTATTGCATCTGCATACCCAACACATAAACACACAAAAACATACTTGGAGGCTCTAAATAAAAATCTGCCTAAACAGCAAAGACCTCCTAAGCAGATATCCAAGCAACAGCCACCCCTCAACAATACCCACGAATCACATATCTCACAAAATCAGTGTGCCTCACAGTCACAGCCCTTAAGGCCAAACAACACACCAAATACACTTGTTATAGGGGACTCTATTGTCCGGCACACTGACGTCCCGCTCACCAGACTGAACAAGGAGAAGGTCACTGTAAGCTGCCTGTCGGGTGCCAGGATCCGCCACATAATGCAAGCACTGAGGTCACTCCAAAGCAAGTACAAGTATGACTCTGTCATTGTCCATACTGGTGTGAATGACCTGAGACGTACTTCCCTGGACTACATGAAAAGAGACATAGAGGAGCTCTCTGATCATGTAGCCCAGGCTGGTATGACCCTGACCTTGAGTAGCATCTTGCCCTCACCAAGAATGATGCCACAGTTTAAAGACAAAATGATCAGTTTCAACAATTGGCTAAAGTATTGGTGTCATTCAAAGGGTATCCAGTGTCTGTCAGCCTGGGATGACATGCTCAACAAGCCACGTTGCTTCACTAGGGACGGCTTGCACCTGTCACCCTTAGGCTTTCGTATACTGGCCAAGGCTCTTGCCACTCCCATAGTGCCTTTTTTAGGCAAGGCTCAAAGGACAAACCCACCTCCATAGACAACCCAAGGATAAAAAAAACAAAGGTAATGCTACTCAATGCCAGAAGTCTAAAGCTCAAGATGCACGCACTCGAGGCTCTCCTCAGTATGGAGAAAATCGATGTCTGTGCAGTAAAAGAAACCTGGTTCAAGGCTCCTGAGAGCACCCCAGCACTACCAGGTTATAACTCATACCATGCGTTTTGGCCCCAAAACTCAGACCGAAGCACAAAAGGAGGGGGAGTATCTATATTCATCAAAGATACCTACACCTCCAGTTAGTGGCACTGCACTAAGCATCAGAAACCATCCATGTGCAACTAACAGCGGGAAAAACTGCCTTTCAGTTTGTAGCCTGCTACAAAACACCCTAACTATTACAGGAACCCCACTTGGCATTCCTGAGAACACTGAAGAATATGAAGGTCTCTCCAAACATTATGTTATTGGGTGACTTCAACTACCCAAACATTGACTGGGAAAACTACTCAAGCCCAAACACCCTCGCCCAACGGTTCCTTGAATTTATAAACTCTAACGCAATGAAACAACTGGTCACCACTCCCACAAGAGGGAACAACATATTGGACCTGGTCATCACCAACATGGGCACTCTATGTTCCACACCAGAGGTATACCCCTCATTGGTAAGATCAGACCATAAACAAATTTCCCTGGACATCCATATCCCGTCCCCACCCCCAGCCAAGGAAATCACTGTAAAGAATTTCTCAAAAGCCAACTTTGCACTTCTCAAGACTGAGGTGGAATCCTTCAAAGCCCCTGGGCCAGAGGATAATAGAACCCAGTCCGCATAATCCTTTAAAAATGCATTCTATGAGCATCTGCAGGAATGCATGGATCGTGCTATCCCAGATAAAACCAAGACTCACTCCTCCAAAAACAGGAGACTGGTCTGGTGGACCCTGGCCATAAATAAGCTATACAACAGAAGGAGGAAGCTACTACATGACAGCGCAAAATCCCAAAAAGGGAAGGCATCTCTGATCAGTATTAGCAAGAAACTTCGATCCCTCATAAAATCATCAAAGGCCAGCTTTGAAAGAAAAATTGCCCTAGACACTAAAGATAATCACAAGGCCTTCTTTAGTTATGTCAGGAACATGGGCGGAAACTCCCAGATATTCTCTGAATTGTTGTATAATGGTACAAAATATACCGAACCTACAGACATAGCCAAAACCCTGGCAGACAGATTCAGCGCAAACTTCTCCCCCCCTTCCCCCCAAATGTGCAAATGCCTATCCCAACTGAATGTAACCTCCCTGACATCACAAATGCACAGGTGAAAGCTGCCCTCTCCAAAGCAAAAAACAGAGCATCTATGGGACCGGACGGTGTCCCAGGCTGTGTCTTACATGAGCTCCAAGAAGAACTGAACCCTCACATTAAGTCACTGTTCAAACTTAGCCTTACTACAGGATATGTGCACAAAGAATGGCGTACAGCTACAGTGGTCCCACTCCACAAAGGTGGTGCCACAACGGACCCCGGAAACTATCACCCCATAAGCCTGACTAGTCTGGTCTGTTAAGCTATGGAGCATATTATCATGGAACTCATAAACAAAGACATTGGGAGCCTCCAGACACTGAACCCCACCCAATTCGGCTTTGTTAAGGGCAGATTGTGCCTCTTAAACCTAGTTGATTTCTTTGAAACAGTTACCAAAGCCATAGATGAGGGAAAGGTAGTCCACACAGCCTACCCGGACCTCGCAAAAGCCTTCGACACAATACCCCACTCGGGCATCATAAATAAGCTTACCAGCTTAAATATCAACCCCAATATCACAAGATTGGTTGCAAACTGGCTCAGAGATAGAACCCACATGGTCAGAATCGCAGGGGCCATGTCCGAATCCAAACCAGTTACAAGTGGCGTCCCACAGGGTTCAGTTCTGGGAACTCTCTTGTTCGGTATATACTTCCCTGAGGTTCAGGCTAAAACGGGGGGATTATGGCTGACAAAGTTCGCAGATGACTGCAAACTAGAGGCCATAATCGAATCTCCAGCTGACACAAGCATCCTCCAAAAGGGTCTCACAGAGACGGATGCTTGGTGCCAGAGTCACGGCCTCAAGCTAAGTGCTAAAAAGTGCATAGTCATCCCCTTTGGGAAAAACAAGGTGCCCACAAATTACCACATAGGTGTTAATCCATTAAGTACGGACAAAATAATTAGAGATTTGGGGACCAACGTAGATAGTAATCTCTCCTTTGATAATCACATTGCCAAAGTGGTTAGAAAGACCCTCTATATAGCCCACCTTATCACGAAAGGTTTCGCATCTAGATCAAGGGAGGTCATTGTGCCCCTCTACTCATCACTCATCAGGCCCATACTTGAATACAATGCCCCTTTTGGGATGTACCTTACCCGACACCTGCAGCAACTGGAGGGACCCCAAAAGTACCTCACCGAGAGGATCATGGCCTACAAACAGATGTCCTATGCAGCTCGACTAAAGAAACTCCAGCTCTACTCAGTTGCTTACCGCCTACTCAGAGGCGATCTATGCCTGACGTACAAAGCCATGTCAAACCCAGAATTAATAGACATGTGCTCCACCTCAAAAAATCCAAGTCCCTTAGAGCTACATGCTCCAGGGACCTAAACCTCAGCACAAAAATAAATAGGACATGCTGGAGGGACAGATTAATTTCCCAGAGGCTCCCCTCACTCTGGAATAGAATCTCAATTCATGTTAGACATAGCCCCTCGCTGACCCTCTTCAAGCGAAATCTGGACGCGTGGATGGGAAATCGCAAATTCACCCCTGGGATCTCTTCTGTGTCCCTG